>NC_068357.1:116197284-116503117 GCF_020536995.1 Dreissena polymorpha
GGTCGGAAATTTCCTTGATATCTGATTGGTTGTATAATCTCAACTTCAATGAAATAAGTGTTATATTAATAATTAACCATTGGCTGCGAATGACGTCATGTCGCCATGAAATAGTTTGTTCTTTTACACATTCACTCGATTATCTTTACCGACTTACAAATTGAATCGATTAGTTTTTATTTCTAATTCATGTGCGCCCCGGACCCATATACAAGAAAACGGGTGGGGACAAAATTTGTTTTTTGCGACAATAACCAAGGGCGCATCCACGGCAGAACACTGACTTTGTTGATACTTTGTGTGCAGGATCAAGTCAGTAGAAAGTCAACAAATAAGGGCTTACAGTCACTGAACAAATGAGTTTGCTGCTTAGAGTGTATATTTTTCCCCAAAAATATTTGAAAATTTCCCCTCTTGGAAGTGTAGTTCAATTTAATCAATACTTCGTTAAATAATTCACAGAAAAGCCAAAAAATGTTGATCTTTGAACATAAACATAACATGTTGATGACAAAAAAAGTTGGAATAATGTTTTTTCTTCTCTGTGTATGGTGAATTATGGTGTTACAACTGATTTTGTATTTACTACTTTGCTTAGCATTGAAATTTCCCCTTTAACACTGAATTATCCCCCTCTCAGGGGACCCGACCCCCTTTCCCCAAAACTGAAAAAACACTGACATGTATACTCATTGCTATTTTATTTTTTATATCTATTCTTGTTTAGGGACAGGGACAAGAAAAGGAATGAAACGAAAGTGGGCCAGCGAAGAGAACATATGTTTCATGAACTTTTTTAGAGATGAATTAAGAGAAAAAAAATGCCATCTGGCTCAAAATAATGGGGTCCCTAAAAATACTTACCGAAGAACAGTGGCCCAATAAGGGCAAGGTCCATAACATTATTATGGAAAAACAAAAATGGAAAAAGAATTGTTGAACTGTGGAATATGTTTATGCCCCTGGTAGGGGTGCATATAGCAGTTGAACTGTCCGTCAGTCAGTCAGTCTGTCCATCTGGCCGAAAACTTATATGCCATAACTTTTTCAATATTGAACATAGCAACTTGATATTTATACCCCTATTACAATTGGTAATGGGGGCTATTAGGAGTCACGTTGTCGGTCTGTCCCGATATTTCATCCGATCTTCACCAACTTGGTCAGTAGTTGTATGTAGATAATGTCTAGATCAAGTTTGAATATGGGTCAGCCAGGTCAAAAACTAGGTCATGGGGTCACTTAGTATGTTTTAAACTGTAAGTTTGTACGGACCATAGCTATGTTATTTATCGTTACATTTTTAAATGACCTCGGTACATTTGTTCACCATCATGGAACGGTGTGTCGCTTAAAAGAAATTACGTCAATATCTCAAAGGTCAAGGTCACACTTGGGAGTTCAAAGGTCAAATGCTTGTCCGGGCCATAGCTTTGTTTTTTATTGTGAGATTTTAAAATCATTGGCACATTTGTTCACCATCATTGAACAGTGTGTCGGGCGAAAGAATTACGTCGATATTTCCAAGAACAAGGGCACAATTTGAGTTTAAAGGTAAAAAATGGCCATAATTGAGCTTGTCTGGGCAATAACTATGTTGTTTATTGTGCGATTTTAAAATCGTTGGCTCTTTTGTTCACCATCATTTGACAGTGTGTCGCGCGAAAGAATTACGTCGATATCTTCAAACTCAAAGTTGTAGTTTTAGTTTCAAAGGTCAAAATGGCAATAAATTATCTTGTCTGGGCCATAAATATGTCATTCATTGTAAGATTTTAAAATAACTCTGTACATCAATTTTGTTCAAAGTCATTGGAAGGCTTGTCATGTGAAACAATTCAAGAGTTCAAAGTGTCAAAATGGCTATAAATGATAATGGCATAATGATTCTTAAAAATCGCCATAAATTGTATTATCCTTGTTTGTGAAGACAGCATACAAAATAGTCTGTGTCAATGCGTTATGTGGGGGTATATGTCACGTCTGTGACAAAGCTCCAGTTGGCATGCATGTGCATCTGTGAAGCTGCACATATTGAGTGGTGAAAAGTGAAGGTCCAAGGTAATCCTTCAAGGTTAAATGTTAAAATATATTGCTTCTGTCCGTCCGTCTGAAAACTTTAAAATTGGCCATAACTTTTGAGCTCACCTGAGTGCAACATGCTCATGGTGAGCTTTTGTGATTGCCTTTTGTCCGTTGTGCGTTGTATGTCGTCACATTTTGCCTTGTGAACACTCTAGATGCCACATTTATTGTCTGATCTTCATGAAATTTTGCAGAACATTTGTCACATTGATACCTCGACTGAGTTCGAAAGGGTCATGCTGGGTCAAAAATTAGGTCACTAGGTCAAAAAAACAACAAAAAACTTGTGAACACTGTAGAAGTCCCAATCTTCATGTAACTTTGTCAAAATGTTTGTCTAAATGATATTTTGGTTTAGTTAAAAATTGGTTCCGGTCCGTTGAAAAACAATGGCCGCCAGGGGCGGGGCAGTTTTCCTTATATGGCTATAGAGAAACCTTGTGAACACTTTAGAAGTCAAAATGTTTGCCTAATCATCATGAAACTTGGTCAAAACATTGGTTTTATTTATATTTTGGACGAGTTTGAAAATGGTCCAGATCAGTGAAAAACATGGCCGCCAAGGGGCGGGGGAGTTTTCCTTATGTCTTTAGTTAAACATTGCTAACACTCTAGAGGCCACATTTATTGTCCATTCTTCATGAAATTTGGTCCGAAGTTTGGTCTCAATGATATCTTAGACGAGCTGAAAATGGTTACGTTTGCTTGAAAAACATGGCTGCCAAAGGGCGGGGCATTTTTCCTTATATGGCTATATATGGCTATAGTAAATCTTGTTAACACTCTTGAGGCCACATTTATTTTCCGATCTTCATGAAACTTGGTCAGAATATTCATACCAAAAAATATCGTAGACAAGTTAAAAAATGATGCTGGTTGTTGAAAAACATGTCCGCCAGGGGGGTGGGGCATTTTACCTTATATGGCTATAGTAAAACTTTGTTAACACTCTATAGGCCACATTTATTTTCTTATCTTCATGAAACTTGGTCAGAAGATTTGTCCTAATGATATCTTGGATTAGTTCAAAAATAGTTTTCGTTTGCTTAAAAAACATGGCCACCAGGGGGCGGGGCATTTTTCCTAATATGGTTATGTATCATGCTTTACTAAAACATTGTAAACACTCTGTAGGGCACATTTATTTTCCGATTATTATGAAACTTGGTCAGATGATTTGTCCTAATGATATCTTGGATGAGTTCAAAAATGGTTCTAGTTGGTGGAAAAACATGGCCACTAAGGGGGCGTGGCATTTTTCCTTATATGGCTAAAGTAAAACCCTGTTAAAACTCTAGAAGCCATATTTATTGTACGATCATCATGACACTTTGTCAGAAGATTTGTCCCAATGATATTTGGACAAGTTTGAAATTGGTTCCAGTTGCTAAGAAAAACATGACCACCAGTGGGCGGGCATTTTTCCTTATATGGACTTATGAATCTTCTTGAAACTTTGTCAGTATATTAGTTTAAATGATATCTTGGATGTGTTTTTCACGTTGACATTTGAAGCTTTAACTTTGTATGATTCTAAATATGTGTCAATGCTGTCAGTTGAATTTTGAAATATGAAGTTTTACATTTTTGTAGATTAAATAATTTGTAAAATGTTGCAGTTTCGTCAATCAGTTTTATAAGATATTGAGCTTTAAATATGATGCAGATTGTAAGATTCTTATATCTTTCAATATTGTGGATAAGTTTTTGAGATATCAAGCTTTGAGTTTTATGCAAATTGTATGATTTTAAAATGTTTTAATGGTGTTGATCAGTGTAATGAAGATTGCATAATTTTTATGTTTTAATTCTGTCTATTGGTTTTCAAAATGAAAGACTTTGATTTTGTAAGTGCACTTTTATCTCCTGAAAGATTCTTTTCTAGTGTTTAGTTTATATTTTAAGGCTGTTTGCAAACTCGAAGTGAAAACAGTTCTATTACAATTTGGTAAGGACATGACATTGCATATCTGATTTTAAAATGTACTTTGCTGGCAACGTGTAATTTTCTGAAATGTCTTAGTAAGACTGTTGTTTGCAATCAAAAGGTCTGTGCTTCAAATACAGGGTAATGCATGTTTTTTGTCCAAATTTATGGCGATTCAGACATTGTTCTATGTAAATTTGGGGTTTGCTTGAAGGTTCAGTCTATTTTTATGTCCCTCACTATAGTAGTGGGGGACATATTGTTTTTGTCCTGTCTGTTGGTTGGTTGGTTGATCTGTTTACGCCAACTTTAACATTTGCAATAACTTTTGCAATATTGAAGATAGCAACTTGATATTTGGCATGCATATGTATCTCATAGAGCTGCACATTTTAATTTTCTGAAAGGTCAAGGTCAGAGGTCAAATATATGTGGCCAAAATCTCTCATTTTATGAATACTTTTGCAATATTGAAGATAGCAACTTCATATTTGGCAAGCATGTGTATCTCATGGAGCTGCACATTTTGAGTGGTGAAAGGTCAAGGTCATAATTCAATGTCATAGGTCGAATATATGGCTTCAAAGCGGCGCAGTAAGGGGGATTGTGTTTTACGAACACAGCTCTTGTTGTTAACTGCCTTTTTAGTCCCTTACCAGTGTTTCACTAAAGTCCGTGTACTTTGGACTCATTTCAAGTTGACATTTGAAGCTTGAACTTTGTATGATTCTAAATATGTGTCAATGCTGTCGGTTGAATTTTGAAATATGAAGTTTTTCATTTTTTGTAGATTAAATAATTTGTAAAATGTTGCAGTTTCGTCAATCAGTTTTATAAGATATTGAGCTTTAGTTATGATGCAGATTGTAAGATTCTTAATATCTTTCAATATTGTGGATAAGTTTTTGAGATATCAAGCTTTGAATTTTATGCAAATTGTATGATTTAAAATGTTTTAATTTGTTGATCAGTGTACTGAAGATTGTATACTTTTTATATGTTATAATTCTGTCTATTGGTTTTCAAAATGAAAGACTTTGATTTTGTAAGTGCACTTTTATCTCATTATGCCCCCCTTCGAAGAAGAGGGGGTATATTGCTTTGCTCATGTCGGTCGGTCTGTCGGTATGTCAGTTTGTCGGTCCGTCCACCAGGTGGTTGTCAGACGATAACTCAAGAACGCTTGGGCCTAGGATCATAAAACTCCATAGGTACATTGATCATGACTCGCAGATGACCCCTATAGATTTTGAGGTCACTAGGTCAAAGGTCAAGGTCACGGTGACCCAAAATAGTAAAATGGTTTTTGAATGATAACTCAAGAACGCATACGCCTAGGATCATGAAACTTCATGGGTAGATTGATCATGACTCGCAGATGACCCCTATTGATTTTGAGGTCAAAGGTCAAGGTCACGGTGACCCAAAATAGTAAAATGGTTTCCGGATGATAACTCAAAAATTCATACGCCTAGGATCATGAAACTTCATGGCTAGATTGATCATGACTTGCAGATGACCCCTATTGATTTTTAGGTCACTAGGTCAAAGGTCAAGGTCACGGTGACCCGAAATAGTAAAATGGTTTTCAGATGATAACTCAAGAACGCATATGCCTAGGATCATGAAACTTCACAGGTAGATTGATCATGACTCACAGATGACCCTTATTGATTTTGAGGTCACAAGGTCAAGGTCACGGTGACCCGAAATAGTAAAATGATTTTCGGATGATAACTCAAGAACGCTTTTGCCTAGGATCATGACACTTCATAGGTACATTGATCGTGACTCACAGATGACCCCTATTGATTTTCAGGTCACTAGGTCAAAGGTCAAGGTCACAGTGACAAAAAACGTATTCACACAATGGCTGCCACTACAACGGACAGCCCATATGGGGGGCATGCTTGTTTTACAAACAGCCCTTGTTAAAGATTCTTTTCTAGTGTTTAGTTTATATTTTAAGGCTGTTTGCAAACTCGAAGTGAAAACAGCTCTAGTACAATTTGGTAAGGACATGACATTGCATATCTGATTTAAAAATGTACTTTGCTGGCAACGTGTAATTTTCAGAAATGTCTTAGTAAGTAAGACTGTTGTTTGCAATCAAAAGGTCTGTGCTTCAAATCCAGGAAAATGCATGTTTTTTGTCCAAATTTATGTCAATTCAGACATTGTTCTGTGTAAATATGGGGTTTGCTTGTAGAATCAGTCTATTTTTATGTCCCCCACTATAGTAGTGGGGGACATGTTGTTTTTGCTCTGTCGGTCTGTTGATTGGTTGGTTGGTCTGTTTATGCCAACTTTAACATTTTGCAATATTGAAAGTAGCAACTTGATATTTGGCATGCAAATGCATCTCCTGAAGCTGCACATTATTATTGGTGAAAGGTCAAGGTCATCCTTCAAGGTCAGAGGTCAAATATATGTGGCCAAAATCGCTCATTTTATGAATTCTTTTGCAATATTGAAGATAGCAACTTGATATTTGCCAAGCATGTGTATCTCATTGAGCTGCACATTTTGAGTGGTGAAAGGTCAAGGTCATCCTTCAAGGTCAGAGGTCAAATATATGTGGCCCAAATCGCTTATTTTATTAATACTTTTGCAATATTGAAGATAGCAACTTGAAATTTGGCATGCATGTGTATCTCATGGAGCTGCAAATTTTGAGTGTTGAAAGGTCAAAGTCATCCTTCAAGGTCAGAGGTTAAATATATGTGGCCCAAATCGCTTATTTTATGAATACGTTTGCACTATTGAAGATAGCAACTTGATATTTGGCATGCATATGTATCTCATAGAGCTGCACATTTTGAGTGGTGAAAGGTCAAGGTCATCCTTCAAGGTCAAATATATGGGTCAAAATTGCTCATGTTATGTTACTTCTGCAATATTGAAGCTAGCAATTTTATATTTGACATGCATGTGTATCTCATGGAGCTGCACATTTTGAGTGGTGAAGGGTCAAGGTCATCCTTCAAGGTCAAACGTTATATAAGGGGACATTGGGTTTCACAAACGCATCTTGTTGTGTATGTAATTAATTTTGCTTAATTTTTGTGATCCCCCGCCAACAGCGGAGGGATATTAATTTGGCATTGTCCGTCTTTCCGTCTGTCCGTCCGGCACTTTTGTGTCCAGAACCATATCTTGGAAGTGCTTTAGCAGATTTCATTGAAACTTGGTACGAGTATATATATATGGATAAGAGGATGATGCACGCCAAATGGCATTGTACATCCTTGATTAATAGCGGAGTTATGACCCTTTGTATTTGAAAAAAAATGCTTTTTTGTGTGTCCAGAGCCATAACTTGTATCCAGAAGTATAATGGCGGGGGATATCAATTCAACGAATTTGCTTGTTAAATCAGTTTTTATTTTCATGATAATCATTTAGTTCGTACTGCAACTTATGATGGATTGTTACTACTATCTCCAATTATTTGTTTGTCATGGGTCCGTCACCATTTATCTCTTATATAATACTTGAATTGAGCATTTCACAATCTGACAATCATGCATATCATTTATTAGTTTCATAATAAAACGTCTGACAAGGGTCAGATAATTTTAACATATATTGTTGTTATAATTTGTCATGTGTTGTATGAATAAATGACACTTCCATGATAGAGAAAATTTAAATATATTTTTAGAGACATTTGTAAAATGAAAATGAAATAACTATACATTTTACAGTGGCTAGTCGTACGGCTAGACAAGAGGCTAGCCGCACGGCCCCGTACGGGTAGACAATAGGTTTGCCGTACGGCTCTGTACGTATAGCCTTTCCTATGGATATTGTCTAAGTTAAAGACAACCATTTTCAGTGAACTGATAAATTGCCTGTATGAAACCATATATTTATCCATTGTCTGAACGACAATTAAATTATTTGTGTGACTCCATTTCTGAGAAGTACCTTGGCCGTCATTGAATTTCATAATATCGATGCCGCAACTAATTAAAACAGTTTTCACTCCTTACATAGGAAAGTCGTCTTATTAAAGAATCAAATTAGAAACCGATTTAAATTATGTGTGTGTAAGTCAATTTCTAGAACGTAACTTTGACGGCTGTCGTCATTAAATTTCAAAATATCGATGCCGCAACTCTTTAATACAGGTTTTTCACGCCTTAGGAACGTCGACTAATTAATGAATCAAATAAGCAACCGTATGACATGAAAGGAAGCCGTGAAAGATGACGAATTTTTAAAGCGAGATTATACGATTTTTTCAAATATTTATTAATTTACATAAAATGTGTATAAAAAAAACAACTTATTAAACATATATTTGAACATAAACTTAAATAAAAGTTAAGAAGAACATGTGTCGATATATGCAAAATAAGCCAGATATTAAATTCTGAAATCGAAAATTCATGTACAGTCGAATTCGCCAGCATGTAAATCGTGCATGTACGATGTGAATCTAAATTTAGTTTAACGGTTCATTTTTAGTGTGAGCGTCAGCTAACGCTAATGTTTTTGCAAATCGGTATGTGCGTAGAAGCCTTAAAGGGGCCTTTTCACAGATTTGACATGTTTTGAAGTTTGTCATTAGATGCTTTATATTGATGAATGTAAACATTGGATTTTTAACGCTCCAGAAAAAAAATCAAAAATAAAATTTAAAAATGGAAAAAAGTAGCCCGTACAAGGGCTCGAACCAGTGACCCCCGGAATCCTGGAGTAAAAAAACGCTTTAGCCTAATGAGCTATCCTGCCAAGCATACATGAGAGGTGTATTCTATACCTGATATAAGCAATCTTCGTAGTTTCACAAATTTAAACGATAACAACAGAACTCTCCAAATTATTCAATCGTTTCGCGTTGCAACGCTCTATAATTTTTAGGTTTTTAAATCGTGAAAAGATGCATATAATGGCTATATTAGACCATGGTTAATGTTCAGTAATACTGATTCCTCACAAATATCATAACTAAAACGAAAATTTGCGAATCTGAAACAACTATTTTCAATTTTGTCAATTTACCAAACCGTGAAAAGATCCCTTTAACTATGACATGGAAAGACAACCACTGTCCGTTGCAGCAGACTACACATTCTACTAGCGTCTGCTAGGAAAGATAACCACCACATTTGCCTGTTTATAGTCCACCACTCACTGGTGCACTGCAGTTGGTGTATATGAGTAATAGAGTTTAACAGCTTGTAAGACGATATTGGCCAGTCTAGTGTTTATCATTGAAAATCTGCACATACTGGCTGCTTTCAGAGAAAACAGGGCTTAATGCATGTCAAATAAGATAAGCCTGTGCATACTGATAAGCTTGTGCAATGCAAACACGCTAAACAAGGACGACATGTCTTATTTTATAATGTTTAAAGGGTCTCTTGTACTGGGATGACAATTTATGCATAAGCATTTAGCCCTGTTTTCCCAAAACGAAGCTAAAAATTTATTTTTTATTAATGATTTAAAAAAAAAACATCTGAACCTGTGCTTTAAGACACACTCTTTATAATTTTGAATGGATTGTGTCCATTCAAAACTTGCAATATAAAAAGCTATAACATAATTTTTTAAACTGAGTTGCGTCTAAACTTATACAACAACGAACACCTACAGTGACGTCAGCGCTTTGATAAATTCCTGCAACCATTTATTCGCCACACGAACACTAACTAAAAATACGAATGCTTCAGTTATAGGCTACTATTCCATCTGTCCGCAACCGCATATCCGCATCCGCAAAAAATAAAACAAGTAGAAATGCACTGCACTTATTCCATTCATCCGTATCCGCACGCGAATAGGCGTCCGCAATAGAACGCTCAAGTGAGCATTCTTGGGCTACTATTCCATCTATCTGTAAATGTATCCGTATCCGCAAAATATACGGACGCTATATTCCATTTATCCGCATACGTCGAACGTATCTTTATTTTTGTATATGGATAAAACTAAAAATTATAATTATTGAGATAATTATAATGAAGGACAAGCTGCTAAGCGTGAATTTAAGTAGATATAAGGTACAAATCATCGTTCTGTCCGTAAAAGGATACAAATGGTAAATACCTGAAACATCTTCTTTTAGTGCCTTGGCTATGATTTTCCATACATTTAAACTTTAAAGTATAATCAGAGTCACGATATGCAGAACTGCGTTGGATGTATAATTCCGGGTATTTTTTCACGAATTCGAGAGATTTTCAGTTTATTTTTAGATGACAGCTACTCTCATCGTGCTAAATGCCGTCCGTATCTCGTCCGCATCCGTTTGCGGATAAATGGAATATAGCGTCCGTATAACGATTTTGCGGATACTGACGCGGATACGGATGCGGATGCGGATTGGTGGAATACTAGCCTTATTTTAGGAAAATATGTACGAAATATCTTCGTCACAATCGGCTCGGGCGCTTATTTGTCTTTGCTGCATATTACTGATTAACAGCACTAAATGACAATTCTATACTTTATAAGCCGTACGGCTAGACAATCTCAATAGGAAAGGCTATAATACGTACAGCGCCGTAAGGCTAGCCTATTGTCTAGCCGTACGGGGCCGTACGGTTAGCCTCTTGTCTAGCCGTACGGGACTGTACGACTAGCCACTGCCTTTAGTTATTGGAGGTTCTTATGTATTATACCCAGTCGCAAGTGGTATAGGCTATACTCAAATCTTTTCGTCCGTCTGTTATTGGATACTGTGATGGGTTATGTATCACATTCAATGTTGTTTTTTTTTGTTTATAAGACAAAATCAGATTTTTTTTTCAAAATACCTTCCTTTTAACTAATTTGAAAGCATTTTTACAGGTCCATTCTTGCGAAGCAATAATGCAAGTTAAAGAACTGGTTTTACAAGTCCCTATTCGATATTTATGACATAACTATGACTAAAATCTTCAGAATAGTTCAAAGCACGAAATGAATATCTTTCTGTTGGACATGAGGAAGTGGACCGAATATCGATGACTGGATCATTTTCCACGAAGGCACATAAAACTACAGTAATGTTCCGCTACTTTCAGCTTGGTCTTAATAGCATGTCGGACTTCATAATTAACAGGGTATTTTGTTCTTTATTCAATACTTTGGGACCATGCAATCTTGAAAAATTGCAATTTACAGTGTTCAATGTGGTCTTAATAGCGGTACTCTTCTTGTACTAGGAATCGCTGCGTGTTTTAGTCATTATCTTTGAAATCCTTTTCGAAGCTATCATAAAAAACATTTATACTCGTGTCACGCCAGAGTGACATCACGTCAGGTTTAAACACAATAAGTAAATACATATTGTTATAAACGTTTAAATATTCGTTTGACTTCTATTTTTCATTTCAATTTAATAATCCTATAAATGTTTTGTTTTTGGTTGTCATATCTATTTACCATTAACGATCCGCAACTGTTTTACCTTTACGTATCTTTGCAATGAAACTGTTATAGCGACAACTGTTTCATTATAGCTGCTTGCATCACACGGACACCACTGTTATATAATTCAATGATTTCTACAAGGATGATTCTATCCTACATTATCTCAATTGTTTAACCAAGGACATTGTGCTTTTAAAAGTTCCGGCGACTACAAAATCACGCAACAGGAGAAAATAACACGATACGTAGTCAAATAATGCAAAAATTCAAAAAAATATTAAAATAACATTAAACACATATTTAGTTCACCATTGTGTCATTCCCTCTGTAAAATGAATTCGACTCAAAATGTTATTAAATGTATAATGCAAGGAAACCATGCAGAGCGATTCATGCATAGGCCACACAAATACAAACACATCTGATCGTGAGGATTTAATATATAAAGTTTGAGGTCGAGAAGATCTTAACCACAATTCTAATGCGAGTGTCGCAAGATATAACTATGCTCAAGGCCAACTCATTTTTTAGCAAACAATGTTTCGTATTTCAAGTGACACTATCTCAGGGACCCGGTATGTCGGTATCAAGTATCACAGAGTATACATATATAAAAAAATAATTGGGTCATGGGGACCCAGATACGAGGTTTAAAGTAAAAAAATGTATATGTTATTTGTCTGCAGAAATAACTAGATATATTAAGTTTCGAGTTATATATAGGTTGTTGAAGGTAATTCGCATAAAACACGCTATTTTTCAGTTGGATACTAGCATGGGAAAGGGAAGTACCCAACACTCCGGAAATATATCACAGACCCTATAGTTAACCCAGTATGAGTATATATATATATATATATATATATATATATATATATATATATATATATATATATATATATATATATATATATGGATTGTACTGGGAATGTGTGATATAGTTTAAATATATATATATATATATATATATATATATATATATATATATATATACTCACAACAAAGTCATTCATATTAAAAAAATATATTTAAATTTAATAACAATTTACATACACATGAACTGTATTACAACTTTTTGAGGCACGTTGACATCATATAGGTATCAGCTAAAAACCGTTTTTTTAATGAACCACAAAGTGCAGATTTAAAACAAAGTATGTTAACAGAAGAAAGATTACATTATCGAATCAGCAATAAGGTCAAATTGGTTGGTGTTAATGTAGGAATTCATGGACCCTCCGTCTACCCTCGGCGTGAGGAACCAAACGGATAACACTTTTACTGTGCCTGTATATATCAATCATAACTGTAGTAGTTATCTAGGCGTTAACGCACGACTTTAAACCTGTCTATCAATCATAACTGTGGTTTCCCCACGACTATAACTATATATCAACACTGTACCTCGGATCTCAATAACATCGCGCTCTTTTTGCTTAATATAGCATGGTGTTTTATAAATAACCAACTTGCCAGATTTAATATACCATGATCTGTTTAGCATAAACTTTAATTCAACGCGGTATAGTCCAGCCATATTTTCTATAGTTAACCATTGACGGTTTGTTATTTAATTGTATTACACACTGTACACTTGAATGCGTATTAACTTTAAACTATATCACACATTCCCAGTACAATCCATAGTACTCACGTCTATAAATAATAACCTAAATCTGTTTACGGTAGACTCGTTAATCTACGTAAGTGCGCATTTTTATCGGCAAAGCAATGAAGCATGCAATCGTAACACTTCGTCCATCTCCGGAGTCTCCGTAAAGTATAAATTTTGTTATAAAGAGAATTGTCAACGTTCATTTGTAGTCTGCATTTTGACCTGTTATCCAAAAGATTTACTTTTCCTATCTTATTTGGCCGCGTTCTTGCCCAATATTGAAAAAGAATTTACAGTTTATATAAAACGATCTAAGTCGAAAGTGAAACTGGATTCATTACATTTCGCGATGTGAACACTAATATTTGCTGAGTTTGAGAAAGAGAATCAAGCGTATTTATGCAATATAGACAATAATTGCCGATTGTAGTAGATCTACTGACAAAAAGACCTTTCATGACAGGTCATGTATAAAATCATATTAATCAGGGACCTATATACTGTATATAAAACGTTTCTAAAGGTCAATTTTTTATCAATATATAGTGGAGCTATCCTACTCACCCCGGCGTCGGCGTCTGCGTTAGCGTGCAAATGTTAAAGTTTTCGTACTATATCTACCCCAATTATTTTTAGCTCGACTTTTATGTATGAAATATATATAGTGGAGCTTTCCTACTCACCCCGGCGTCGGCGTTAGCGTCTGCGTCTGCGTTAGCGTGCAAATGTTAAAGATTTCGTACTACCCAAAATATTGTATTTGTCCCTTGACATATTGATTTCATATTTTGCATACGTGTTTACCAACATGACCCCAACCTATAAACAAGAGCAGACAACTATATCAAGCATTTTGTCATTATTATGGCCCCTTTTCCACTTAGAATATGCAGCAAATGTTAAAGTTTTCGTACTACCCCATTTATTTTCACTGTCCCTTGACATATTGCTTTCATATTTTGCATACGTGTTTACCAACATCACCCCAACCTATAAACAAGAGCAGACAACTGTATCAAGTATTTTGACAGAATTATTGCCCCTGTTATACTTAGAATATGAATATGATTGATATATCTATTTTATAGTGTGCGTACTACCCCAAATATTTCCTATATCCTTTGACATATTGCTTTTATATTTTGCATACTTGTTATCCAACATGACCCCAACCTATAAACAAGAGCAGACAACTATATCAAGCATTTTGTCATTATTATGGCCCCTTTTCCACTTAGAATATGCAGCAAATGTTAAAGTTTGCGTGATACCCCAAATATTTTCAATGTCCCTTGACATATTGCTTTCATATTTTGCATACTTGTTTACCATCATGACCCGAACCTATAAACAAGAGCAGACAACTGTATCAAGCATTTTGACAGAATGATTGCCCCTTTTATACTTAGAATATGCATATTATTGATAAACCAATGTTAAACTTTGCGTACTACCCCAAATATTTCCTGTATCCGTTGACATATTGCTTTTATATTCTGCATACTTGTTAACCAACATGACCCCAACCTATATACAAGAGCAGACCACTGTATCAAGCATATTGACATAATTATGGCCCCTTTTACACTTAGATTATTGAACATTTTGCTTAAATTGCCATAACTTATTTATTTATGATCACATTTTATTATTACTTTGACAAAACAACACTTACCTGAATACCACAATGAATTCCACCCAAACAATACCCCACGCCCCTACCCAGAATCCCTTTCCACCCCCCCACCACCCCCCAACCTCTCCCTCCCCCCCCCAAAAAAAAAATAAAAAATATTTTTTTTAAACATCATCTTATACATTATCAAATCCCACATTATACCCCCTCTCACCCCATACCCCCCAATTTTTGTTATCATCATCTTATAAATTACCTCAACCCACATTATACCCCACTCTCACCCCCCTACCCCCCCCCCACAAAAAAAGTGTTTGTGCCTTTTTTATTTTTGAAAGATCGTCTAATAAATGACCACACCCCACATTATACCCCATCTGAACCCCCCCCCCCCAAAAAAAAAATAAAAAATTATTTTTCCTTTTTTATTTTTGAAAGATCGTCTAATAAATTATTGATTATGAACAATTTCCCCATGATCGCTTATGTTATACTGTCAAGCACTCAAATAGTCGAGCGCGCTGTCCTCTGACAGCTCTTGTTACCCCCCCCCCCTCCTCCCCCCCGTCACAAAATCTTGGACGCCCCCCCCCCCCTAAAGGACGTCACAAAGTCACCCTTTACTAACAATTATTTCGTCACTTACTAATGAAATCTGCGTGAAGGTTGTGCCTATTGAATAAGCCGGCCCAGCCAATTAAGGTGCCTATTCAAAATTCGAACAGCACATTCAGGAGATACACCTGTACGTAATTCGTCTTATTTTGACATATAACTAGTTCAAATGTTTCACAATTTTTTGAAAATTATTTGTAAATTCTAATGAATAAATTAGAAACACACATGACCTGTCCCCCCCCCCCTACCCAATGTCACACTTTCTTACACCCCCTCCCCCCACCTGGAGTGACATATTTTATAGACGGCCCCTTTCCGGCCCACGTGATGAATACATACGAATACACCCCATACCAGAACGCGCAGGTGTTATATGCCAATCTATAGCTAAATGTGTATTATTGGACATCACAACGAAAAGTGCATTTAAATTTTTTATAAAATACTGGCTATATTAAGCTCCCTGCAGTAATATGTAGCATGTACAATGGCTCTCATAATATCGGCCCTTCTGTTTGGTTGCTAAGGTTTGTTACTATGCGCATGTGCTTATTCTAAAAATAGTATATTAATTATACAGGACCATCTACAATAACCGTTTTTGTGTTGTTGTTTTTTTTACAGAAACTAAAGAAAATAATTTCTTAAATTTAATTAACATTTGATTACTCAATGGTAAACAAACACCAGAATAATAGTATGACAACTTTTTGTGACACATTGACAGTCACCTAAAAACTTGTGAATTTGTTTTACTGAACCTAGCACCACAAAGTGCGGATTGAAAAAAGAAAGTCTGTCAACAGATGAACTATTAAATTGTTGTTTTAGCAATAAGGTCAAATTGGCCAATGTTGATGTAGGATGTCATGATGTCATTGACCATCCGTGTCTACCCTCGGCGTCAGTCTCGAAGATCGCTGCAATCAATGATGATTGTGCATTTTGAAACCTCGTTGACAGTCTCAGGCCTGAAATGATGGTCGACAAGGTTTCAAATGCACAATAAACATTTCTGGCAGCGTCCTTCGTGACTCACGACATTTACTAACTTAGTCAACACTGTACCTCGGACCTCAACATTACTGTTCTCATGTTGCTTTATATAGCATGTTTATTTGACACTATCAACTCGGCAGATTTAATATGACCCTAAACTTTGTATCATAAATGTTAATTCAACGCATTATAGTCCAGTCATTTTTTATATGTGTAACCATCGGCGATTTGTTATTTAACTGTTTTTGCACACCGTACATTTGATTGCAATTGCGCATTCACTTTAAACTTAAGCACTTATTCCCATTTAAATAAATAGTACTCATGTTTATAAATAATTACCTAAATCTGTAATCGGTAGACTCGGCCATTTTCGTTACTGCGTATTTTGATCGGCAAATCAATGATGCATGCAGAATTTAACCCCTGTAAGATAACGCTGGATGAAATTTAGATAGTGTTGTATAGTCCCATTTATAAAGAAGAAATTGCGTGAATGCAGGTTATGCATTGTTTTGTCACTTTTTCTGGTTCATTTTTTCGGCGTCAGCTGAATACGCCAGCTTTTCACCTTAGCCTGACCTTTGTTAGCGTCCAATAGAATTCAAATAAAACTTCCCGCGGCCAAGTACAGATGAATACACTTCATTGACTGCATTGGCTGATTTGATAATACCACTAGAACATTGGAAACATGTCCGCGTCTTTGTAACACTGTTTTACTGCGTGTTCAGCATGAAACAGTTTTATCTCTAATAAAAAGGCTTTATAGATAGAACAGTTTTACACTCAATCTCGACATCAATACAGTTTGTGCGTACATCTTTTATTTTCAGAGGATTTTCAGCGCGAGAACGTTGTGTACTTAAAGGCCATGTTCTCATATTTAGTACTGACTTCCATATTCCTGTCAACATGTTATATGTAAAAGTATAAAGAGCAGTGGAAGCGATGCCTCACTTTAATGTGTTGCATTTCAACCCGCGAGGTATAAGGGGTCAGTTCGCGGTTAGTGTGTTTGATTGTCAGAGTTTATATACAGGTCAGACCTTCTGTGCTGTTCGGAGTTCGCGGTCAGTTATATAATAGTTATATAATAAAGACGCTATAGCGTGAACTAGGTGAACCAGAATTTTCTTTACCACCAGAAAGATGTGAAATGAAGATATCCAGCGATATTATTTTATGGCATGTTAATAATAGATTCTTAATGTGTTTTCAACAATAACATGATAAATATTATTTTTAATTAATTAACAAGAATTATTCCATCATATTTACTAATGTATTATTGCAGCATATTGACTAATGTATTAAGATTCTCGATACTGTTAATAATCGAATCAAATACACGTAGCAATTCCCGATAAACCACTCAAACAAGTTTGTTCGAAGAACGCGCGTATACATATTTAAAATATGTACGGAGACTTCGCGTGTGGCCGGTTGACTTTGGTTTTCTTTTTTGTATCTATAGGTTTATGACCAGCAATATGTAATAATGTAAAATAAGCCGCGAAAACTCCGCGTAACATCCCGTACTGCGTTTGATGCAGCTAAAAACTGCACAGAAAAAGATATTAGCTATCCTTGATCTCATTCATTTAAATCTTTACCTTCCATAAACTCCAACCACAATCAACGCCGTATATCTTTTTTAAAGATATTTCTTGTTTTTGCTGAATTGACTTTCGCATAAAAACATATACGTACACGTTTAAGTATCTTTATGGATTCACTACACTTGGCTGTCATGTTTTCCACAAACTGTTTTATTCAATTGTTTGTTTCATGGTTGTTATTTTAAAGATGGTCTGACAAGCATGGATCCTGTTGCAGTTTTATATGTCTGTGTTTGTTGTTGACTAATATCTTACAAACACGTTGTTTTGCGATATAAAAAACCTTTCAGTGAGTAAATGGGAGATATATGCATGCTGCTTAATGTCGTGCGTATGCTATTTACTTGCATATATGCGGCATACCAGCTGCTTTGTTCTTGATTATTTATTGCATATGCATTGAACATACTCCAACGTTCATGTTTTGTTATTCTTAATTTAAGTCCTTTCATTAAATTTTACTTTTGCTGCGCGATTGACATGTGCTTTCAAACTGTTGGCTTGCTTGATGAACCATTGAAATGTTTATTCACACCCTTATAAACACCTCATATACCTCATTGTTATTTTAACCTCAGAATTATCTCACAAAATCTTTTAGACCCTTGTTATTCGCAGACCGGGTAATACAATGGACCAAAGACGCTTATCGTGTACTACCCGCAGATCTCAGTCTAGAAAATGGACACTTGTTATGTCACCTTAACAATGTCACAGAATAGTCAATAGACACTTGTCATTTCATCTTAACAGAATAGCTCAATAGACCATTGGCAAGCGTCGTTTATTCTTCTAAATGTCTAAATATGCCATATACAGACCATAAACACGTGTCGTCTCTCTTAACCCAAATATTGTCTCTGAAATAACATATTCACTGGTCATTTCACCGCAAACCTGTCCAAGAAACGTACGGAATATAAGCACTTGTAATTTTATCTCTACAGTGTCTATTAACAAGCCGAAGAGTCGTCTCATTTACATCAACAGTGTCTCAGAAAAGATCATATGCACGTGTCATTTCACAACAGCATTGTCTCAGGGAGATTACAGAACCGTCATTTAATCTGCAACATGCCTCCAAATCGATTGTAGAAACGTACCCCCAAAATGTCAATTCATCCCGTCAGGGTCTAAAACGAGCGATTAGACACCAGTCATTTCATCTCAAAATTGTCTCACTATATACAATACAAATTTATCAGCTGACATCAACTGTGTCTATGAACTATAGACACGTGTCATTTCGCCCTCAACGTTGTTTCAAAATCGACCATATCCACCAATCATTTTATTCCTAAAGTGTCTTAGAATTGACCATTGGAACTTGATATCATTACCACAACATTTCTTAGCATCGCCTATATGCGCGTGTCATTTCAAAAGTGTTTTAGGATAGACCACAGACACTTGTCATTTTACGCCAACAGTGTCTCAGAATATTCCACAGACATTTGCTATTTCATCCACACAGTGTCTCAGAATATTCCATAGACATTTGCTATTTCACCCACACAGTGTCTCAGAATATTCCATAGACATTTGCTATTTCACCCACACAGTGTCTCAGAATAGACCATAGACATTTGATATTTCACCCACACAGTGTCTCAGAATATTCCATATACATTTGCTATTTCACCCACACAGTGTGTCAGAATAGACCATTGACATTTGCTATTTCACCCACACAGTGTCTCAGAATATTCCATAGACATTTGCTATTTCAACCCCACAGTGTCTCAGAATAGACCATAGACAATAGGAATTGAAACTCAATAGTGTCCCAGAACAGACCATATACAGTGGTCATTTCCACAAACATTACCGTATAATAGATCATAGACACGTTTACTTGTAAATTTCATTCGAACGGTATCTCAGAATAGTCCATGAACACGCGTCCTTTAAACAATGATAGTGTCTTAGAATATATCGTAGATACCTGCCAACCTTATCAGATCTTTTGCTGCAAGTCATTAACACAGTCTTTGAAGAATGATTAATTAACATTATTTAGAAGCAATACAGTGCCTATATTTACCTTAGGAATTACAGGAATTAACAATTATTTATCATTTATATATAATCTAATTATGTTATACTTATCTGAGTAAATAATCTAATGCCTGTATTGAGGTGTTTCTTTTTTTTTCTTTGTTTGTGTATATACTCGATTGTTCTTCCGTGCCTGTATTATATGTTATGCTCTTCATGAATGGAGGAAATAAAAGTCTATCCATCTATCTTCGAGTTAGTGTATGACATTATGCAAAACCAACATAATTGTCAAGTATTGCAGTAGTTTTTTTTAATTGAAAGCTTCTTAAAAAGTTTGAGTCCGGAGAAGATGTTTTATTATCATATGACCTTCAACAACAAAGTGTGACGTGGACCTGTAAGCGAATGACACAGATCTAAAACGATGAAGCCACAGCTTCGAAAAGATTGAATAAACGAACACATATGCATACACTTAGTTACCAGAATACAATTCTTACTATACATGGTATTGGCTGTAACATTATAATGACAATTTATCGGAAATAATAATTAATACAAACAAGTATTCTTTAATTGTTTTTGTTAAAATATATATATATATATATATTCAAGTCTTAAAACATTTGTAAATCAAATTAAAAAGTAAACAAGAAAAAAATATGCTTTAACACTGACCATGTGTTTGTTTTGAATAACCAATCTAGAGGGTGTTTCTCCATTTTCAACATTATGCTACACAACCAAATAACGTAACGACAAGATTAAATGATAATGCAATTAAATCGAACGACACAACAATGGATAGTAAGTAGTTTAAATATCACACTGAAAAAAAACTGCTCTTAAATTTTGCAGAAGACTGTGAAACCGTGTAACTTAAAAATATGATTGCATGTACTGATTTAAAATATATATATATAAAATGTGCTATATCATATAAGATATGTAAAGCATGGATAAATGATGAAGCCTCAATTGAAATAAAATAAATGCATTCATTTGATAAAGCGTATTTGCGGACATTTTAAAACCAAACCTGCCTTTAAACAATGTTATGTGAGGCATGAGGAAGTTAAGACAAATTTCTGACTTAACGTCACATTATTGTAAACCGGTTACAAATACACAGCAATTGACGTAAGATGCTTTTTTTCAAACAAAGCGTTAAATGATTCTAAGCAAAATACTTGAGCATCCTTCTAACAAAACATGTATTAGTTTATTCATAATATACGTACAGCCATTTTGTGGATATAATGAAATATTACAAACCAAAGTATTATACAACTTGTTTAAAATGTGCACAATACACCCGTTCTAAGAGGAACTTCTAACTCCAGTTACAAAGGGGACACGTTTTTTTTATCAGAAACCTGGACAATGACCTGACTGGCCCAAACATAATTAGTGGCCCTAAGATCATTACCAGACTATGTCTTAATGTACGCTCTCTACGGCAAAACCATTTGGTGAAATACCTTAATTCTAAGTCGATGTAATGAGCGACAACCAAATGCTCATCTCATTCGAGAACACACATGACTTTGACCGGACTGACCCGCAAATGAGAGCATGTATAATAAATAGTGTATATTTGGCAGCAATCATCTGCAATATGGCCATATGTTAACGTCAGGCTTCTAAAATATAAATGGGATCCTTCAGCTTGTTGTAAAGTAATTGTCTGCGATGAGCAGTCTCAACGCGATGATTATTTGTGGAAAATCATTTACAATGGCTTAATCATCATATTTACTTTACAGTTATTTGTTAATCACACACGAAGGTTCTTTTAAAATGAAGGTAAATCAATTACAAACAGCGAATGTTGATAATATAATTATGTCAAGCAAGAACATATGATTTATATTTCCTAGGTTCTTGTCTAAAGAAACGAGGAAAGAATAATACTTTCTGTGCGTATAATTCCACTTTCTGGCTAAATATGAAAATGAAAAGGACAGCGTAATTTGAGTTGCAACTATGATCTGACGCATTGAATTTGGTATATATTAAGCTATTAATATATATATATATATATATATATATATATATATATATATATATATATATATATATATATATATATATATATATATATATATATATATATATATATATATATATATATATATATATATATATATATATATATATATATATATATGTGTGTACTTTTCTGCACTTGATCATGGAATACATTATATAAATTCATAACTGAAATATAATGAAATAATAGTAATAAATACAACGATACCTTCTAAAATGTAGCTGAGACCCAGCAGCTATACAGCACGATGGTAGCTTACAAGAACCAGCCTATAGGAAAGGCTGATGATATTAAGGCAACGAGCGTAATTCGTGTTTCCGTTTCAGAAGCAATAGACGTAGTGAAGCGTTGTTGTGGGTGTGTCCCTTTCTTCGGTCGCTGATTCCGGTACAGTTGTGTCTTGCACTTTTGAACTGGCTATCGGAAGGATGTTGCTGTGACCTGTAGGGTAGTTGTGTCCAGTAGACCAGTTTCGACAACAGAAGTGGCACGAAATTTATTTGAATCCGACTGAGGAACACATCACATTGTCAGTTGTGTCTTGTATTGTGGTTGTGGTGCCCGATATTTCGATGTTGAAGTAGTAGTCAGTACATTAGATGAGTCCTGCAAAATGACGTTTTTGTGTGTGGTTCCGAACAAGTGAAATGCCGTAAAGAAGGTTTGTATTTATATAGGGTATGGTGCGGTAGTGGTTTCTTACACTCCATTTTTAGTCCTTTGCTGTCGTAGTAGTGTTCGGTATAGAGGGTTTTTTCTTTACATTCCAGAGTAACATTAAAAGTGTCCGTTATCGCTATAGGGGCATCCGTCAAAGCGGTTGTGCCCGCTAAATTATGAATGAATTTTAATCTTCATAAAAAAACAACATTTAATTCGTTACATGCCCTCACGTACATTAAAATCGTCTTGCAGCAAAAATACACTTTTAAAGACATGCAACGTGGACAAAATGTATATTTGATGTTGCATCTCTTTAACGGCATTTAAACGGAAGTTATCGGAATCTTTTTAACCGCAAGTTCACATTTATTGATTTCAGTTGCTCAGAAAGGTGTCCAAACAGTGTTAGGAAATGCCGGGAAAACGGTTAGATAACACGCCTATTTATAATTATTTAGTCCTCTTCACCTGATTTTTGTAACGTAATTTGACGTTGTTATATTATTTGATCTAAGCATAATGTTTGTTGAAATGTTGTCAAAGATAAGCAAGAACATGCATATTAATATGTTATAGTTTGAATGGTGCAGACAATTCATAAAGTACGTGCCCTGATAAGAAATGTGTCATTTACTGTTCACAAAATGTAGTCAAACAAAATGTTTGATTATTCATAATGTGAACAAATATGCAAAATACCCACACAATGTCCGAGGTTATCAACATAACTGACCTTCCGAAAATATCATAATGCAAACTGTTTTCTGCAATAAAAACAATCGAACAATAAACGTTTCAACATTGTATCCAAATGAAATACAATGAAATCTATAATAGTAAGAGACAGGTATTCATCAGTTGTACTTTCACAACTACTTAGAGTTTGTTTCGTTCAACAAGTTCATAAAAGAGAAGTGTTAAATCTGTTGTCATGAGGTGCAAATACGTATGAACACGAAATTGTGTCTGTAAGTTAATAGACGGTATATAATGAAGTGATAACACAATACGCATTATCGATTCCGACGATGGGTTTTAATGTGTACTTGCAATTACTCTGTGATTGACATGTTCTTCGTTCAGATGTTGATGGAGACTGTTTTGTTTAATCCCATGCGGCAAGTTTCGACATTTGCCTGTAATGTGACGCTAGTTGATTATTAGTATGCACATTGTATGCGTGTTGCAAAGTATTAGCCATTAAAGTTTATAAGCCATTCAACAGAACGACAAAAGTTTTTTTTGAAGACTGAAACAGAAAGTAAGACCATGCATTGATTTGAACATGATTTGACACATACTTTGCAATTGAATTAAAAAATATATTTAACAAGTTCTACATGTAATCCGTTTCGGGAATTCCGTGTGAAGTTGTATAGATTTCATTTCGCAATGAAATGAAGCTTTTTTGTTAGAATGAGAAGAATTTTAATTTGCATATATTCAATACCATCGTTAAGTTCATTTTAATAAAACAAAGTAAATGTCATGTTGATAAACTTCTTATCTTTGAAAAGGAAAAATCGTGTGTTTAAATAGGCCTATTCACAGATTTGGGAATGTATTGAAGTTTTTCATTAAATGCTTTATTTTGATAAATGTAAACATTGGATCTAAAAAGCTCCAGTAAAAAAGACTGGTCTCGAACCACTGACCCCTGGAGTGAAAGTCTATCGCTGAGACCACTCGTCTATCCGGGCTCATACAGTTAGAAATGTATTTTATAATATATATAAGCAATCCTCGTAGTATAACAAAATACGACAACAAGAGAACTCTCCAAATGATTCAATCGTTTCGCGTTAAAACGCTTTATAATGTTCAGGTTTAAATTCGTCAAAAGATGCATATAATTGACATTTTATAGCATGGTAATTGTTCAGCATTGCTGTTTCTTCATAAATATCATAATTACAACGAATATTTGCGAATCTGAAACAATTTGTTTCAATTTTGTCAATTTACCAGAACGCGAGAAGACCCTTTAAAGGGGCCTTTTCACAGATTTTGGCATTTTTTAACTTATTCATTAAATGCTTTATATCGATAAATGTAAACATTGGATCGTAAAAGCTCCAGTAAAAAATCAAGAATAAAATTAAAAAAAGGAAAAGAACATTGCCCGAACCAGGTTTCGAACCAGTGACCCCTGGAGTCCTGCCAGAGTCCTGAAGTAAAAACGCTTTAGCCTACTGAGCTATTCCGCCGTGTTCACATGCTGAACGTATTTTATACCTTATATAAGCAATCTTCGTAGTTTCACAAAATTTAACGACAAAAACAGAACTCTCCAAATTATTCATTCGTTTCGCGTTGCAACGCTTTATAACTTTTAGGTTTTAAAATCGTCAAAAGATGCATATAATGGCTCTATTAGACCATGGTAAATGTTCAGTATTACTGTTTCCTCACAAATATCATAACTAAAACGAAAATTTGCGAATCTGAAACAACTTTTTTCAATTTTGTCAATTTACCAAAGCGTGAAAAGATCCCTTTAAACAGTTATAGTTACTGTAAATAGACAAGTGACACCTGAAATATCATCATTAGTTTCACGGTTTGTTCCGTTTGCTCGTTATATACGAAAGAGAATTGAATCTAAAATGCGACTTATTTACATGTACACTTTATTTAATCATAGGTTCGCAGTGGTATCGTTACACTCATTAATTGTATGGCTTGATCCAGTATAAATGTTAGAATATACATTTGGAACTAAGGACGTTCGCGTCAGTATAGTCTCACACACATTTGCGTTTAATTAAACACCGGTTGCGTAATAAGTGTTTGCTTGTTTAAACGTTCAAATAAGCACTAGGTGAACTTCTATAAGCAAATACAAACAATAATAAAATAAAGCAAAGAAAATAGATAAGACAGGTTGTCTCCCCTTAAATGACATATTAGGAGGAGGCAGGATCCCTTTAACTACGCAAACGTTATATAACGTCTTATCTTAAAATACAAGAAAAAAAGTCCACATATCCCTATAATTGAATAATGCGTATGTTAGACTTGTTTAAATAGTTAGAGATAACTTCGTCACTAAGCATTTTGTTTATGAATACCGCTTGTAACGCATCACTATTATAATTTTAACTAAAACGGCTAACAGGGGCGTAGCTGCTATTAGGCACAGCAGGCCCGGGCCTACAACTTTTTTTGAAACATGAAACAAATAAAAATACTTCAACTTCGAAAAACGCATTAAAATGTCGACCCTGAGGGGGTGAGGTATTAGAAATCTGCATTTCATATTGACATAATCCTCAGACAATGGATTGCACATGGTCGTGTTCAAAGGGCATATCTTCCAATCATCAACTCTACTTCTTTCTATGTGTTAATATTCTTTTCACGTGACTTGCTGTTACAAGTTTACATAGATCTACATGTAGATCTAATTGTCTCCCTTTCAACACTACATTAAGTTATAATCGATTATCGTTGGATTTTTAAGAAACATTCCGAATGATTTTTATGATCGCGGAAATTTAAGATGGAGCTCTTGCCCCCGTATCCCGATCCATTGACTTAACCCAGGTCGGTTCGGTCCCTTGATGACGAACAAAAACTAACCGTTATAGACATGCAGACAGTATTATTGGAAAAATAATATACTATATGACTTTTAAACCTCCTAACCACCTAACAACACTATCCGTCTTTTTGTACAAAGTCTTAATTTGCTGAAAGATATCTTTCTTAGCTTTTACTCTTTTACTTTACTAACAGCCAATGTTCACCCTACCCATAATACTCGCGAGAGGCATGAGGCAGTACTATGAGATAGATAGATAGAATTCCCATGGTTTGACTTGTGAATAAGTGGAGTGTTACACTTTTTCAATGTTTCTCTGTTCCATATTGTTTTATAATTTAGTTCTCAGGTATACAGATAATACAGCAAAATTTAGTTCTCTAACATTGAGAACAGTAAAATATCAAAGAAAAACAGGCTAAAGTCTTATATTTTCTTATCTTATAATTTGTCTAGATATGCTTTACATCTCACCACATGCGTTATAGGATTTACAAAATTTCAGGGGCAGGATCCCCAGACCCCCCCCCCCCGTTTTTATGTATCATATCCGGGCCTACAGCTAAAAAAATGCTAGCTACGCCCCTGGCTTATGATATCAACTTAATTTTGTTATTTTCATATTTTAGGCCATTTTCTACAAAAATGAGCTCATGTAGTCATGTTACTAAACACTTTTGAAACCCGTGCGGGTATGGTTCAACGCACTGTACAAGAAGAAGGAAATATTAGCCTATGTGTTATGTATTTATTTATTATTTTGTACCTCACTTCTTTTAAGAAAATTTGACCGAATTAAATATTTTCAAATCTTAATGGTTCAGTGAAACAGTTCTAATGAATGTTGTATACAGTAAATTATTTGTTTTGTTTGAGTAACGTGTTTGACACTATACCCAGCATTAAGAAGATACAAACAAATGTTAAAAAACTACATTCTTAAGACGTTTGCTGAAATAGGGCCAGTTGTCACTTTGCTACTACTCACACATGAGCTGTTGTTCAGTTGCAACCGTATTGCTCATAAGAAAATAAACCACAGAGATAATTAACAATAATAACTGGTTTCAATATTGGTAACAATACTAACAATAAATAAAAATAATAATGTCATAATAATACATATATATAAATAAAATAAAACATTGGAACTATGAAGATGTCTGAAACAATTTACATTTACCTGATGTGCAGTCAATTAATATGGAACGCCAAAACTGCCTTTTGTTGTTAAGTTGACAGTATGTTGGGTTAAGTTCACATTATGTTGGGTTAAAGTGACAGTACGTTGGGTTAAGTTAGCATTATGTTGGGTTAAAGTGACATTATGTTGGGTTAAGTTGGCATCATGTTGGGTTAATGAGACATTATGATCGTGTGAGTCGATCCGCCATTTTAAGACTACTGTACCGAGGAGATCGGAATGAACCGAACATAACAAAGTGACGACCGAACATGATGGCAACTTAACCGAACATGATGTAAACTTAACCCAACATAATGTAAACTGAACCTAACATAAAACCAACTGAACTCAACATAATGTCAACTTAACCGAACATAATGCCGACTTAATCGAATATAATGCCAACATAACCCAGCATAACGTCAACTTAACCGAACATAATGCCATCTTAACCCAACATAATGGTAACTTAACGGAACATAATAACAACTTAACCCAACAGTATGTCACCGTAACCCAACATAATGCCAACTAAACCCAACATAATGTCAACTTAACCAAACATAATGCGAACTTAATCCAGCATAATGTCAACTTAAACCAACATAATGTCAACTTAACACAACATAATGCCACCTTAACCCAACATAATGTCAAATTAACCAAACACAATGTCACCTTAACCCAGCATAATGTCAAATTAATCCAAAATATTGTTAACTTAAACCAACAGATGGCAGCTTAACCCAGCATATCAGTCTTGTTCAACAAAAGGCAGTTTTGGCGTTCCATAAATTAAAATAGCATTTCTTATCTTTTCGGCCAATATTTTTTAACGAGTAAATTGCAGTATTATGTTATGAGTATTCGGAGTTAGCTTAATTTTTGTCTACAGCTGTGTTTGAAAGAAAAAAAATGTGTCACTTAAAGAAATATAAAAGGTTTGACCAATTGATTCGTGTACAACATTTATTCTCAAACACAGTTTGTTTTTTCCAACAAAAATTGCTGTGCTGAAGTTGTTATATAGCCTGACATAATGGCAATGGGAACTATCTATTAGGCTCAAACTTATTTTTTGTTCATTCAATTCGAAATATTATCCATGGAGCAAATTACAATCTTGCTCTAGTCCTTTATAATCTCAAGGATTTACTTACGCGAAAGAAAAACTGGCGAGAAGGCTTATAAGATCCTTACAAATCTGATTCATAGTATTGTATTTTTTATTTGGATGTACATGTATTGTTAATACGAAATTTATAATTATTAATATAGGTCTATTGGCGGTAAATTTCTCTAAATTTCCATTGGCAAATGTCAAAACATTAGTTAGACGACTGCGCTGAAATAAACAAACGCAAAATAGAATATGAAATCCAATCCTAAATGATCATTGCATGATGAATTATTATATTTGTCATCATATAAATGCGATTATTTATTATCTACATCAATTTTATTAGCACTTTTATTTTTGTCAAATGTATCTTCAAAACGCCATGTGGCAATAAGTTATCAAGGAAACAAAAAATAGAAGTATAACTATATAATGTATATTTATTTAAATTAACTTCCATTAAATTAGGAAAAATCTAACCTATTGTGATATAATTGTATCATATCTAATACTAATCTAACGGTTACAGAATGTTACTTCTTAACGTCGACAGTAAAATATGATTAAAACGTCTAAACGCATGTACTTGTAAATGAACCGCTTTACGATTAAAAGGTTGGCAATGACCAGGTAGACAAATATCTATGTCATATACACAAAGATGTTTTTAACGTTTGTTATTTGCTTTCCATACCCGTACTAACAAAGCAAAAATAAAATAAAAAAAGAAGCCATAACTGGAACTACTTTATAAATATTCACGTTCAATGCCAATCTCCACGCAGAGTTGTCGTTCTTTGCTCTCACATACAACTCTGCATAAGGCTCAGCACGCCATTTTGTCTACCAAATAGCTAAAACCTAACAAACGCATACAATGTATATTTGAGTGGATATTTAAGATCGCATGCATTTAATTAAGAAATATGACTTTTAAATGTACGATAAATCGTGCAAAAACTTGTGAGTTTTAATGCAACTCTTTGGAACTATTTTATTGCCCATTTACACAGATGTAATCATTCCACGCACTTCACAAATGTAAACAATTGTACATATTTTTTATTGAGTGACGTTAGGCATTGCTTCGACGTATTTATGTATGTCGGTTTCTTAACATAAAAAAACATATCAATTTTATAATAATTAATTAAGACTGATATAAGATATCATGGTATGAGATGGTTTTCTTTAATGCAGTTAATGCAATGTAACCGTCGTGCAAGAGATTGTTTAGTATAGTGTAACCTCACTGATGAACGCTTGGAATGATCATGACATGAATGAGACGCTTTCATAACAATAGTCCGTTCTGAGCCCAACACAGAGGTGAATGTAATGTGACCGTCGTGCAAGAGATTGGTTCAATGCAGGTTACGTTCACAAGTTCATCACTTGTCGCAAAAAAATAGTAAGGAAATAGCAATCAACATATTTCAATGGATTAAACGAAATACTAGAAACTTGTATTATGTACCTTAATTTTCAATGTTTCTAATGTCTTGTGTGGCACATTCGTTTTGATGTTGATGATTCCTAAAAAACGCGACGAAACAGTAACAAGTATTCGTAGTACTACTTATGCATACACACATGAAACATGATTGTTTATGTTTTTTAAATCATTTTAATACGCGTCATTTCTATACATTTCAACGCAAGTGTGTTCTGCTGTAGTAGAAAAAGAAATATTTTTTAATAATATGAATAACTTACACAGGAGATGCAATCTTGACCTAATATAAACAGGATAACTCTGGTCAATTGTAGGACAAATTCTTTTGCTAAAATAACACCGTGATTAGATTTTTGACATCATCACCTGTCCCTGACGCCACATAACAAGCGGTAATAATCCCATGTAACACAATAAGATTAGGCACACGCAAACGGTTGCATACATCTATGGAACGGTATTTAGGTAAAAATTACATCCTTCTTTATGACTGTGTTATGATTCTTGATGGTACTTTCAATTTGTATGTAGACACATATTCATGCTTGATGACAATTACATCTTGCCTGATGACCAATGTCTATTTCTATTCTACTTAATGGTATCATTCATGTGTACAGATGCAACATTCTTGTTCGTAAATTGCATGCTGGGTATGTGTATGTTGGTTTGTGCAGAGAGACTTGTGCAATAGGCGCAGTGAATAATGGAATCAAACATTGATGCGTTGAATAAATTAACGCGATTGCAAGATGTGAGTTTCACCCAAGCACAAAGCAATATACAATCATGCATGATACAATGATGCCAATTAACAGTCGTTCCGAAATGCTACGGACGACTACGGAAATTTACGGCGTATAACAGAAATGTTATGTTATAGCAGAAGTTGCGCCCCTTTGTGTGATATTTGCTACTGACCCGATATTAACCGCGGGTTTGTAGACGTAACTTTTCTTTGTTAGTGACTAACCACACTTTTTGTAGAGTCATTTACCTTTAATAACCAAAGAAACTCTATGGACATTGTCCCGTAATCGTTCATAGTTCATAGACGACGCATAGTTACTAACAATGTTCAATACTCTTAAATTACCAGTGTGTAGCCTATCATTCGATATCTCGTCATGCGCATAATGCCAAGATGACGAGTTTTGCATTAACTCCCATTTTGTCGTGCCGCGCATGGGACAAGTCGGTCCCTCTCTATTTATGTTAATTTCTCTGCATAATACAGGATAAAATATTCAACAACACCATGTACCAGTTTCTAGTCCAATTTAATGTCCAACATACTTAATATTTTCGGTTATACAAATACAGTCTGATAGCTACATGATCGTATCTTTCTCGATCCGTACACCTCCAAGTCTAAACGCTAACTCTCTTGTTTCCCTCTAACATCTGCCCCGTGAAACTCAGTTATCTATCCCATTGGTCAGTGTTCTATGTGTGTTTATTTCTAATTGGCTGAATTACAATCTGGAGAAGTCACTATTCAAGTATGCACACGTTAATGAGCGTTGTGGTACAAATAATAAATAATGCAAATACAGCCTAAGGCTTGTGTCAACAGCATTGTAACCCCTTTGTTGTTAAACACACACCAGATCCAAATATTTAATCTTTTGACCGCCATGCATACTTGCTACTGATATACTTGTCAATATTTCGTACATAAAGAAAACCCAAATATTTCACCCAATTTCTCATCATTATTTGACACAACTTATCCTCTCAATTTGATTTTTATGTATTTTAGGATACAGAAAAATCTTTAAGAATGTAAGTATGGAAGTAAACGAAAACATATTAATACATACGATGTAGAAAATCAAACACGCAAACATGAAAACATCAGTGACTAAAACATATATATGATGAAAATCTGCAAATTATTAATGAAAGTTTTAACGAATGTTTCTGCTGAAATAATAAAACGTCGGAATATTTAAATAGTCAATGTCAATCACAATGAAGTGGAATGTGTCACTGATTTGGGAAATCCAATACGAATAGTGCCCATGTTGACATCTTTGCTGGAGGCGATGTGGCGTCTAGGTGAAGAGATGAGACGTCCGGTTGGAGAATATGTGACATCTGGTTGTAGATGGTAACATGCAGTCGATTGAAGACGGCGGCTTCCGAATGAAGACGATGATGGTCGGTCGGAGATGCTGGTGGTCCTCGGTTGTCGCACGATTTAGAATACTTCAAACGTTTATTATATAGAGTTCTGAAGAATGACTGCGCTAATGACTGTAGCATCATAATAATTGTTTATGTACACGTAACGAAGGTAACACACATAAATATATATATAAGTTCATAGACGATAAAATGTTCACCTAATATATGTACAAAGTACGCGCGATTTTTCATCATCAAGTCCATTCCTATCAACGTATCTTTAAAAATCATTTTCGACGACGCGTGAAATGTCCATTAACAGTCCACTCGTTGTATGGTACTGATGCTGGTTCACAATTTGGATCAATGTCGACAATGTTGGATCCTAATTGAAGTCGTCTGTTACGTCATCTGATTCTCGACGGATACATCGTCGTCGAAGATATCTGCATGTCGATGACATATTTTTCTTCTTTGTCGGGGTGTTAAGATCTGATCACGATCTCAAATGCGTTATGAACGCATGTTGCTGCAGGCAAACCACGCCAACGATGTCAGGAGCGCTGCTTTTCTCCTTAACTTGTATCGCATTGGCAAATCTTATAGGGTCAATTACATGAAATGATAAACGGGCCTTTTATTTACATGTTAATGGAATTTGCTATATAAGCACTCAGATTACTTATCACACCTGTGATAATATACCGAGATAAAATGAATGTTCTAAAGAAACGCTATTCTCATAACACAAATTTATCGTGTTCTATTTAAATTATACGCATTTGTCAATTCAATAAAATGCATTGCGCGTTATTATGTTTTATTTACTTAGAGAACAAAAATTTACAAACAAAGTCCCTTGTCTTAATGTAGTTATTCTTATAAAGAAAGGAAAAAAACTATATATATGATCAGTATCAAAAATTTAATGAATCATAGCAATATAGTTGTATCTTTTATATGATACTAATAAAAGATACAGTGCGCTGCTTTTAAGGATATTTACAAACTGTATTAAAATGTTATTTATTCCTTAAATGGTGTTTACTTGAGCGCTGTAGGGCATAAGCTAGTGTTGGTTAATGTCGTTGTCAAGTGCTTTGTCATAAACTAGTCTGCTACGATAATAAAGCGTCGGTCAATCGGATTAGATCGATACACGAATTGGTTATTTACCGTCCGTTGCGACAGGTGTGGTCTTTTTGTCATGTTTGTACCCGATTGAGATATATACACAATTATCACTTTGGGAACAGGAAACCTCATTTCATGAAGCATACTTGATCATATAACCAGATGTTATCTATGGACAAACCTCATTGTTAATATGAAGCCTAATACTGCGAATCTTGGGAAATTGGAATCACACTTATATAATCAATTATTTAAATTTCATTAGTTTGAAGTAACGTTGACCTACGAGCCTAATTGTTTATATAGAGCTAAGACCATACCAACAGAAGTTCCCGATAATTGAATTACATTGGGGAAATGAAACCATATTTGCACAATAAATTATTCAAACTTCATTATTCGGTGTGACCTAAAACTTTATATGGCCTGTACAAATAAGATTTTCGGTTGACCGCTTTCATATGTACCGTTACTACGATAATTGACGTAATAACAATCTTATATGTCAATAGGTTGACCTGGACCGTTAATCAAATGTCTGTCAGTTATATAAACCTTCAATTTCCTAATCTTAACATATGGTATTGAACTTTTCAATTTATTTATCCCACCCTTGGTGTAAAAGTATTCGTGTTCATACTTGAAATAAATCTTTAATCGGGTCTTAGTCTATGTAAATATCTCCCAAAAGTTTTATTACGCTTCAGAGCTGGTTGCTATTGCGCACGGATAATTGTCATTTCACCCGTATACTAAAGTATGACATTTTCATTTCATTCTAAACCCGTAAATCAATGCTAATGACGATACATTATCAAAATCGGACGATACCGTCCTCTATAATCCTCTTTTTACATATTTAATACATATACATTCAAAACATATTTCTCTATATACAAAAATCTGGGGGTCTTTAAGTCTCGACATCTATTCGCTTTGCTTTGTAGTCCATTCATTTACATGTGTTCAGCCATTGTCTGAAGGCACGTGAAAATTGCTTTCTTCATGGCGTTATTTGAACGTGAAGTCTTTTTTGTCAATTTTCGTTTTTTGTGTTTTAACGCTACTGCGTCAATTTGCATCTGATCATCTGAAGAATCATTTTCAACTCTACGTACAGGTGAGTTTTGCGAATTATTGTTATCGTAATGCATCGTATCTGATTCACTGGAGCTTGACTGTATATCCGCGAATTGTTTGTTTCTCAAATGTTTTTGCAGTTCCGCAAGCGGAATATTTTCCTCGTCGTCCGTATTATCTCTAATCTGTCGGGTCTGTTGCGTAATTACAGGTAACCCATGTACTGACGTAATTGAATCGCTATCAGAAGATAATGTTTCGTCCGCAAAGGCTAAATTTGCTTTTCTAATCGGGCGCGTTAACCCTTGATTTATCACTGGCCATTCATCGATATTTGCGTGCCTTATTTGATCAGCGTGAACTTTAATAGTTGAGTTGTCTAACTGATTCTTTATTACGTATGTTAACGGCGACTTTTGTTCGATTATACGATAATATGGCCTCCATTTACTGTCTAATTTATTTGTACGTTGAAAGTTTTTGTAGTAAACGGGGTCATTGATTTCGAATTTAATATCTTTCGTATTTTTATTCGCATAATCAGCTTGTCTACGTTTCGATTTTTGAATTTGGGCACATACCTTTTTAAATGATTTGTGTTGTTCTTCTAATATTATTTTATGATAATCTTCACCGTGATATTTACGTCTAGACTTTAACAAGTTGTCTATTGGAAGAATAGGGTCTCTATTAAAAAGTTAGAAGAACGGTGTGTGCTTCGAAGTCTCGGATGTACAAAATCTCATTGCCGCTAAAGACATGTTTAAATGTACGTCCCATTGTTGTACATTTTCTTGAACCCGTTTTGATAGTATATTGTTCATAGTCCCATGTGAACGTTCGTTCATGCCATTAGACGCGGGATGATATATTGTCGTCTTTACGTGGTCAATGTTCATTGATTTTAATGTTTCAGTGAAAGCTGTGCTTGTGAATTCTTTTCCGTTATCAGTTATAATTCTTATAGGACAACTATGACGGCAATAAATCTCGTTCATTAACAGTTGTATTACGCTATCAGAAGATTTATCAGGCGATGCGAACGCTTCTATGTATCCTGAGAATTGATCTACGAAACATATTATATATCTATTTCCGGAAAGCGTTTTCGGATATGGACCGCATATATCTATGGAAACAACTGAAAACGGAAACGGCGGTATTGAGGTTTCCGACGATATGGGAGCTTTAATTGCTTTTAAATTTCTACTTTGACATATAATGCACTTAGATACATAATCATTCAATTCTTTGAACATTTTAGGCCAGTAGTATTTCTCTTTTAGTGTCTGAAAAAGCCTTTGAGACCCAGGATGCCCGTTTTCATCATGGTATTGCTTGACAACTGAACCAGTCAGGTGTTTAGGTACAAAAAGCCTGAGAGTAGGTTCCTCATCTACGTTTGATATGTAGTACAATATCCCCTCAACCGTTATATATCTATCATCTTCGCTCTTGTTCTGTTTTCCTAATCTTAATCTCGCTTTAATCTCAGATATATGATGGTCTATTTCTTGTTCTATTTGCATATTAAGCCCTGATATGTTATCATTTGACGCTGTGTCGTCGACTGGGAGTGGTTGCGGGGTAATAATATTATCAATTATTTGCTTGTGGTCAATGTTTGTAGAGTCGATTACGTTAATTTCGCGTGTTTGGTCTTGTTTATTTATTTGCGAATTGATCGTAAAATGTTTATCGTTAATATCTAATTCTATTTCTGTTTGATCGCATTGATTATTCTTTATTTTGGTTTTTGGAGGTCGGCTTAGAAAGTCGGCAATAATATTCTTTTTTCCCGGTATATATTCAATTTTGCAGTTGTAACCCGCTATACTTAAGGCCCATAATTGTATTTTCTTGTTTTGCATCGGACTTTCCAATAAATACTTAAGCGGCTTGTGATCACTCTTTATAACAAATTCAGCATTGTGTAAATAATGGTGCAATTTACTTAGACTGTAAAATATGCTGTAACATTCTTTTTCAATGGTACTATATTTGCATTGTGTGGGGCTTAATCTGTGCGATATGAAAAATATCGGCTTTTCGCCCACATAATCTCCGGTTTCGTTATTCCCGCATTTTTGGGTTAAGCAAGATCCAATGCATTTATCAGATGCATCAGTATACAGTATATAACCTTTTTTCGGATCAGGGTATGAAAGATAAGGGATTTGCGTAAATGAGTCTTTTAATTGTATGAAACTATCTTCGCATTGTTTTGACCATTTAAATGGGACATTCTTTCTCGTGAGATTAATGAGTGGCTCGACTACTTCTGAATACGACGGACAGAATCTCCTATAAAATACTGCAGCACCTAAGATGGATCGTACATCGCGCACGCACTTTGGCCTAGGGAATTGACGGATCGCTTCTACCTTTAACGGATCCGGCCTTATACCATTTTGATCTATGATGAAGCCTAGGTATCTAGTCTCTCTTTGTAAGAATTGACATTTTGATAGTTTTAGCTTTTGGTTATGTTTACTGAGACTCTGTAGTACTGTATCTACGTGTGATAAATGAGATTGCAAGTCAGGTGAAAATATTAGAATATCGTCTAGATACGCCACAGCGAAGCTCTCACAACCTTTGAGTACTTTATTAGCCAATTCTTGAAATATAGCACCGGCGGAGGAGGCACCGAAGGGCATAACATTAAATTGAAATAGACCCCTGAATCCCGAAGCGAAAGCCGTTTTTTCTCTGTCCTCTTCCTTTATAGGTATTTGCCAATATCCCGATATCAAATCTAAACTGGTGAAATATTTACTTTAACCTAATAACGCCAATATATCATCTATTAATGGTAATGGATAGGCAATTGGTTTTGTAATTTTGTTTAATTGTCTAAAATCAACACAAAACCTTTTCTCGTCTTTATTATCTTTGTTTGAGTCATGGTTATTTTTCTTTTTATCTACTAAAACAATAGGGAAGCTCCACGGACTTCTTGATGGACTTATTATGTTTGCGTCTAGCATTTCGTCGATGGCTTTATCTATGAATACCTTATTGTTTAATGGTGTTCGATACGGCCTTAATTTAATGGGCGGATGATCCCCTGTATCTATGGTAAATTCTATCACTGAAGTTTGTGTTAATTCTAAATTGTTTCTTGCGAAGAGAGTTCTGTGTTTTAAGAGTATCGGTAGAATATTTTGTTTTTGATTTTCATCTACACGTAAATCTGATAAGATTTCATCTTTAGATAAACCTGATTTCGGCTGATTATTTTTAATAACTTCTTGTACTGAGCATATTTCATTATCATTTACCGATTTTATTCACCCTATGGCACAGTGTCGTCTAAGCCTTATTGTTTTGTGCGTATTATTTTTAATTAAAATGGGAAATTGTCTATCACGCGTTGTCTTGACGACTGAATTAACAATTGTTAAACCGGGTTCATTATCAAAGAAAGAATTGTTTATTCCATTGAATTCATAATTCGTATTTGAACGTATGCAGTTTCTTTTAGCTTGAGCAAAGAGTCTATATGCAGTTTGTGGTTTTAACACAGTATGACTAGTTAATCTCGCTATCGTTGAAAGATGTACATCTTCTAGAGGTACATAACAGTTATCAATCCTCAAACATCCTAAATCAAAGTATAAACGGACACCATTATTTTGTATAAAGTCTCTTCCTAAAATTACATTTCTATTAACGTTACTTACTACAAAAAACATGTGCTCTTTATATATGCTCCCTATTTTGAATCTCAATTTTACACTTCCGTGGACATGTAATGAATTTCCATTTACCGACTTTAGATTTACTTTTTTTATTATCAGTGCTGGTTTGTGTTTTAACATATCATAAGTACGTTTACTCACGATGCTAACTTCAGCGCCCGAGTCTATCAAGCTCCTAAATTGATAACCACCTGTTGAAATAACACAAGTATTTGGACTACCACACAAAGCGATATTATATGTCTCGACTTTTTCATTCTTACCATAGACCCCTTTTTGGTAAGAATTTCCTAGTTTTTTCGATTAATGTACGTTTTTCTTTGAGTACATTCTCTACTAAAGTGTCCTAATTTACCACAATTCCAACAATCAATTTTATCTTTCCAATTTTTGTCATATTCTTTCTTGCGCCTTTTATCGTTTTGATTTATCGTATGACCGTTCCGCCCTACTGTATATGCACTTATCTCGCGTTGCCTACGGCGACAGATTTCAATAGAATGACCGTGTTTCTTGCAATATGTGCAAACAATAGATGACCTAATACAATCGATATCTGCCTGAATATTATCGGTCGTAATGTTATAAAGTCCATTTATTTGTGATCGTAACTCAAACCTAGCTCTGACACTTTGCTCATGTATAGCGCTTTTTAAAGCATTTGATAACGTTGCATGATTTTCGCGCATTAATTTAAGTCTCAAATAATCGTGCGATAATCCGTCGATAAAAATTTCTACTAACTGTTTTTCTTTATAGTCTAAATTTCCTTCAATATTTTCGTATGCGTCAGTCGCAAGAGATAAAAGTCGCTCAGCGTATATTTGAACATTTTCGTCGGTCCTTTGTTTAGTCGTCTTTAATAATGAGAAAGCGTATTGTGGGTCTTGAATTTCTGCAAATCTTAATTTAAGCTGTTCCTTTAAATCTGTCCATGTCCCTGTCGGATCATCAGTCAAAAAGCGCTGTATGTAATCACTATCAAGCCCTTTACTAGATTGGTAAGCAACAAATTTTAATTTATTCTCATCTAAATTGGTAAGCATTCCGTATTTTTCTACATTTTTAATCCAATTTTTAAATTCTTTTGAGTTTCCATCAACTGATTGTACAACCTGTGAAATAGTCTGAGTGCTTATGGCCGTTTTAACATCTTTAATTTGTTCATTCAAATTTTTAAATAACTCAGGGATTATTTGATTTGCCATTTTGATACAAGCGTTAGGGAATAAAACAGTCACTCACCGGAAGTTGCAGAATATGTGCGGTCTGATGTCGTTGTTCCTGGCTCACGGTTGTTGTTACTGGTTACAGAAGTTGCCGAAACGGAGTTTCTTCGCGTTGTTTTTCATGGCTTCGTAATCGTAAGTGGTAGTATTTCTTTGTTCGAATCCTTGGTTCACGAGCACCATTTAACGTCCTGTGTCCCGTAATCGGTCATAGTTCATAGACGACGCATAGTTACTAACAATGTTCAATACTCTTAAATTACCAGTGTGTAGCCTATCATTCGATATCTCGTCATGCGCATAATGCCAAGATGACGAGTTTTGCATTAACTCCCATTTTCTCGTGCCGCGCATGGGACAAGTCGGTCCCTCTCTATTAATGTTAATTTCTCTGCATAATACAGGATAAAATATTCAACAACACCATGTACCAGTTTCTAGTCCAATTTAATGTCCAACATACTTAATATTTTCGGTTATACAAATACAGTCTGATAGCTACATGATCGTATCTTTCTAGATCCGTACACCTCCAAGTCTAAACGCTAACTCTCTTGTTTCCCTCTAACATCTGCCCCGTGAAACTCAGTTATCTATCCCATTGGTCAGTGTTCTATGTGTGTTTATTTCTAATTGGCTGAATTACAATCTGGAGAAGTCACTATTCAAGTATGCACACGTTAATGAGCGTTGTGGTACAAATAATAAATAATGCAAATACAGCCTAAGGCTTGTGTCAACAGCATTGTAACCCCTTTGTTGTTAAACACACACCAGATCCAAATATTTAATCTTTTGACCGCCATGCATACTTGCTACTGATATACTTGTCAATATTTCGTACATAAAGAAAACCCAAATATTTCACCCAATTTCTCATCATTATTTGACAACATATTTCAATATAAGCTACTAATACATGTATGCAGAGCTCCAGATAAGACGCTTAAAGTCGTAAAAAATGAATTAAATTTAGTAAAAAAGTAGACTTAAATTCTGTGCGTACGGTTACACATTGAAAAAATAACATAAGAATTCAAAATTTGTGATCATGCGTAAAACTCAATATTAATGCATATAATGTTAACATTTCATCAATGAGTTCTCACTCGTCTAGGCCGTAATTAAAATTGTGAAATCAACAGCACTTAAACGTTATTTTGAATTACAGACCATCTTTAAAACAGTCTAAAAGCCAAACGTTTTCCATTATCTGGTTCTTTTTTCGCAAAAAGTCTGTAACCCGGCGATTGTCATGAGCTCTTCTTAGACTATAAAGTTAAATGTTGATGTGCCAAAAATTATACTTACCGGTAAAAAAGAATTAATAATACACTTTAAGGCTGGATTTTTTAATTGAGTGTTAACCAAGATTTTGCTGAAAAAAGTTATCTGGAACTCTGCATGTATGTTGAGAGGAAATCCATTACATAATTTCAAATCTGCTACAGTACACTTATATTGCACCAAATAAAATGCTATGAAACTATGATATTGAAGTGCACACATAAACTTTATTATAGATGGGTAGGTATTTCGTGTCAATCTCGTTCACATATGAAAGAACTGTTGGCCATTTCGAAGTCATGCTATGCTGCTTAAAGTACATATAGATGCACGACTTAATTTAGATTAAGCAAAATAAAACACTAGGTATGTGCCAAGATTCATAATGGTCAAATATATACGAGAAGTAAGAGCGTAATCGTGCGCGGCGAAACTTGCTCATATAGAATTGAACCTCTTATTGCTTTCTTTCGAAATAATTTAATGTCTCCGAACTAATATGCAATACGCCCGGTGTTTTTTATATGCGGATTAATGCTCCGATTTAGATCCATAATTAATGAACGCCTCAATATTTTCAAAAATTAACACCGGAATAATGTTTACCGACATTTGTTCATACAGATTTGATATAAATATTATAGAGCTGAACAAAAAAGATACATCAAGCCCTGTTTTCCCGGCACACACGCTGGACATATACCTTTAAAAAACGCTATACCAATTCCAGTATTTATGCACTCAATTGATTGTAAACAATGACGATTGAAATCCGTGCGTGGGAATTTTTCTGGTAACCAAGAGCGACGTCAACTTTCATGAAGCCTTTAATTCATAAATTTATATGCGTCGGGTGTCAAAACCAGCATCACCAAAATGATGTCCTGTATAAAATACATGTATATTTTCTTGAGCACCAACTGCAACTTACAAATATCAAAAACATTCACGGCAGTCAATTTTTTGTGTTGGCTTACTGGTCTTAAAGGGACTGTCAACCACGACGACAAAATATACCATTCGTGAAATTTTAATCAATATAAACTAATAATTGTAAAAAATACGGTATTTTATAACTTTTCTTTTTTCGTCATTCGTGGTTGACAGTCCCTTTAATGGCAATAATAAACGTATTTAGTTTAATGGAGATTATAAAACAAAAGGAACTAATTCAGCTTATTCAGTATAGTAGTCAAAATGGTTTGCATGTTTTTTCTTTTTTCCGAGAAATAATTTATTCAACATACGGAAAATAAACGTGCGCCACCTGCTGTCATAATTTGGTAACTTGCATTCTGCTTAGTTGCATTCTGCTTACTGCCTGTTGCTAACTGCCGTTGTTAATGACGCTAAGTGGCAAAACCGATTTTACTGGTTTCAGCAATAATGAACACACAAACACCAAGCATGTTGCAACAATCTTCAAGTATAACCGAAAAGACAACAAGAATGTTGGAATTGTCATGAAGCATATTAGAATAAACATCATGCATAATGTAACTATTCACCATGAATGATGTAATTTTGCAACAATCATGAAGTAAAAACGAATAGACAACAAGCATGTTGGAATTGTCATGAAGCATATTAGAATAAACATCAGTCATAATGCAAATATTCACCACGAATGATGTAATTTTACCAAAATACCGTTTCATATACATAAATTATACTACAATGATGAGTACACAGTTTTAATCTGCCCATACACCAAGGTAGCTAGACGACTGCCCCCTTGTCAGCTATGTATGTGCTTTGCATTTCATCGTGTTTGATGTGCTTAATTGCATGTAAACACATGCGTTTTTCAGTACCCGATCTTTCCTCTACTTATTAATTTGCGAAGCTTTAGATTCTTTATTTATGAAATGTTGTTGTACTAATATTATTATGGATTATACGTGGATTTTCATAAATCCTTGTTACGTAATGGGACTGTTTACACCCCATATTATCATTTGCTCCTGAGATGCAAAACGATGATATATGTTTTGTACTACATAATGCTAAGTTTTAACATTTGGACGATCAATCCTCTTATTGACTATATAAAGAGAATAGATCGTACAAATACATTGCGCTTTCATGCATATGTTCAGTTTTTACAATACATAGTAGTTAGAAATTTAATCTCAAGTTATACCGTACCCTTAGCATTCTGGTACTTTTTTATGGGAAACTATAAAACGTCTCATATAGGTACATCGAGTAAACTTTGTAATTCAAATCCTGATGATGTTAATGGGAAACTACAAATGTTTCAGGAACTTAAAAGGTGTTGTGGCAAGGAAGACACATTAGAATCAATGAGGTCAATGATATATGAGGTAGGGTATCCTCCTCAGTCTACCTAAATATAAAGTTAAACAAATTTCTGGTGACATTTCAAATATGGGCTGCACGTAAACGTGTGTCATAAATAGTACAAAATATTAAACTATACCATAGGGAAGAGTTTATTTTATCATATATAGACGTGTTATCAATCACAATTTTGTACACACACTTTCACTTTTTTGCGTTATTGCCAGATGAATAATAAAACATTGGGGCATTTACAGGAGCCTTTTAACAGATTTCGCATGTATTAAAGTTTGTCATTTAATGCTTTGTATTGATAAATTTAAACATTGGATCTAAAATTCTCCAGTAAAAAAAAACAAAAACAAGAATACAATTAAAAAAAGAAAAAAAGTAACCATCAACTGGGCTCGAACCACTGGCCCCTGGAGTCATGGAGTAAAAAGTCTTCCGCATAGACCACTCGGCCATCCGTGCTCATGCTATGAAGAGGTGTATTTTTTACTTTATATAAGCAATACTCGAAGTTTCGCAAAATATAACGACAACAACAGAATTTTCCAAATTTTTCAATCGTTTCGCGTTGCAACGCTTTATAATTTTCAGGTTTTCAAATCGTCAAAAGATGCATATAATGGAAATTTTAGAGCATGGTAAATGTGCAGTATTACTATTTCCTCACAAATATCATAACTAAAATTGGCGAATCTGAATTTTTTTTTTTATTTTGTCAATTTACCAAAACGTGAAAAGGCCTTTTTAATATGTATAAACTTTGGTGAATATTGATAGCTAGTATTTTTTACAATCAAGTTTATTTCAAGACTATATAAAGATCATATATGAACCTGGTTTAAGTGGGTCCGGGTACAAAATGAACAGGTCAAGTCTTTGATAAATAATTGTGAATGGTCAACGCAGCTGCGCTCTTTAGAGTCACGATGACTCGTTTTTTTTCTTTTAGAGTTGTCTTATGTGAACTTGTATTTCTTATTTTGTAAAGACCATTGGTGGTTATTTAAGTGAAGCAAATGTTGATAAACATGTGTCATGTGATAAACGTTTTTGAAGTTGAATTATTCCTATATTGGCATAAAGATCTGGTTCTACACGTTTACTTATATATTTACATGAGACATGGAACATAAAATAGTTATTGTAGACTATATGCAGCCGCTCAAGATCTGCTACAATTGCTGAGTGAGAATTTCCTCACGTAATCTGCATTCAAGATAAACCTGCAGACATGAAAACAACATTCGCTATGTGTTTTTTCTTACCAAATCTCCAGTGTATTATCTATTTATAACCACCGGAAACGTCTCTACGTAGGATTGTTATCAGGGAAATCATATTCCATACAAGTAATGCAGAGGTCATAACACTATCAATTTAATGAACAAACTTATCTTAAATATAAAACATGACTGGCCAGCAAATTAAATGACCAAAATTGTATGTATCGTTTTATTCTATACGTAATAATATTAACAATGTAATTGGTTCTTTACAGCTCGTTTGCTAAACATTTCCATACTTATATATAGCCTGTCGCACAGAGATAAGTATTGAGGTCCGGAGAGAGCAGTCATTGAAATCAGTCATAGAGGCTCCCCATTCATGGCGATGCTCGGTCGGCTTTCGCCATGTTATGGGGAGTAAACTCGAGGGACGACTGGGCTACTGAAGTCCAAATACGATTGATCTCAACTTTGACCTTTTAAAGACACGTGCAGTGCAAATGCTCTGCAGTAAAAATATTATTATTATATATCGGCGTAGCGGTAAAGACTTAAGACATAGATTTCATACAATATGTTGTGCAGTGGCATTATTAAACACCATTACAAAGCGCAACTTTGCTAAACGTTTAAATTGCACGCACATGGTTCAATTAATTTTCTGGGTATTAAACTTGAAATTGTTTAAATTATCCTTTAAAATGAACATAATATGAGTTTAGACTATGGAATTTTACTTAATTTGCTCATTTTTACACAGAGTATGCAATAATAAGATTGTAAAAATCGTCCATAGAAAGAAGAAAAACGATCATTGGGCCATTGCTAATGCCGCTCGAAAAACAATGTTGAAAGAGGTACACAAACCTTTCTTTGCGCAATGAGTTCACATTTTTTCGGTCAGTAGAATAAGGTTATTGTTTTTGACATGCCCACTCAATAACACGTCGATTGGGTTCTTGTCGCTAACTATACGTGTTTAGTATTCTTTCCACTGCGTCATTACTTTTTTCAATGTCTTGCTCTTGTGGTCAAAAATCCGACAATTAAAAGGCGCGTTCAAGCAACAGTAATGGCTTTTCTTAAGTGTTCCTTCTATGAAGTTTGTGTTTCTGCTGTTTTCATTTAACGACTAGCTCGTTATTAACCGACTATCTGTCTTTTTTCAAAATTGACTAGTTCCATCAACGCCTGTGGCTTCATTATGTAAGGACTCGGAGGGTGTCTCGGTACTATAATTACGAATAATAATACCAACGTTTAAAAGTAGATCGCAATATTGTATTTTTTGGAATTTAAGTGTTTACAAACAAAATATTTATCACAAATGTTGAGGTCCGACGAGTCAAGGGTGAGAAACAAGCTACGGCGAAACAGTCAATTTCGTATACGTTCCGTCGAAACAATCAATGTCGTATACTTAACGAAATTGCGCGGGTGAGTCTGTAACTATTTAGACCTTTTGGATTTCATTAACGATTTTGAAGCATTTCCAACATCGTTTTAAGTTCAACATGTATTCTAACGTCGTCCCCCAAAACGGTTTTTAACATGTCGTGGGGTCGTAATGTGATCAAAACGGCGACACGACTATGTTGGACATATACAGTGAAAGATCGGTCTGGCCTTAGAATTTCGCAAATAACCACTAAAATACAGATCATTCAGCCGTTGATTTGCTCAAGATTTTTTTCCAAGGATTCTAAATAAATAATTTGGATTCGTTAATAAATACTATTAATTTCCAATAAAATCAGTGCTATGGTTTTGCACTAGTATGTCATGTACTTATGACATTTACGTTTGAGTCAATGAGTGTCTTATAGTCGAATTATCAGCTTTGAAAGAAATTGCGGACTGCACATGCTTATCTGGGACGACACTTTACGCACATGCATTACAACCCATTTTTACAGAGCATGGCTCATAAACGAGACGTCGACATACATCTCACGATTAAATAATACATTTAATGACTTGGCAAAAAGAAATTATGTCCACTATAATAAGGTATTGCCTACGCAATTAACACTGAAGAATTATACAATAAGTTAAATTGAAAATAGCAAAAAAGGACGTATGGCCAGTCGTTTGATTTTGACATTTAAACTAGCTTCGTGGCCCTTGCGTGTGACACACTGTAGGTTTTTAAATAATCCAATCCTTAGTCCCCGCTCTAGGGTAGAAAAGTCGAATTTTTACAATAAAGTCCCGTATTTTGATATGCGATCTTAAAGCAGGGAATTAAATTTGATGGTTTAAAAATGGTCATTTTGAAATCATTCAATGCTCGGAGAAGTTACAATCCGAAAAAGTTTATAGACAGACATACCAAAAGATCAGACCGAACAATCTATAGGCCATAAGGATTTTAAAGGGGCCTTTTTTTTACAGATTTTGGCATGTATTGAAGTTTGTCATCAAATGCTTTATATTGATAAATGTTAACATTGGATCTAATAAGCTCCAGTAACAAAATCAAGAATACAGTTTTGAAAAATTAGAAAAAAGAAATCCTCAACTGGACTCGAACCACTGACCCCTTGAGTCCTGTAGTAAAGGACTACCGCTTAGACCACTTGGCCATCCGTGATCATACAATGAGAGATGTATTTTTTATATTTTTGTCAATCTACGTGAAAAAGACTCTTTAAAGGGACCTTTTAACAGATGATGGTATGTTTTGAAGTTTGTCATTAAATGCTTTAAATTGATATGTGTAAACATTGGAATTAAAAAGTTCCGATATTAAACAAAACTAAAAGGTAAGAAAGAATAATAAATCCACACCCAAGCTCAAACCACTGACCCTTGGAGTAAAAGTATAGCGTTCAAACTACTCTGCCAACCGCGCTAACATAATAGCATATGTATTTCGAATAAAACGAAAATGTGCAAATCTGAAACAATTTCTTTTCAATTTCCCCAATTTATCAAAGCGTAAAAAGGTCCCTTAAAAATAGCTCACACCTACATTCGTCTAACGGTGCTAGTTTATTGAAGTAAAATATATAATATGCATTTTTTGAAATAAAAACAACAGAAACAACAACAACAACACGAAATTAACTAAGTATTTTATGGTTGACGTCTTAAAATATTATGAATATTATTACATTTTTAAATATGTTTATTTCTTGGTTTTAGTTCTAACCTTTCCCCATATTTCAGTTCGAATATTAGAAATGTACAGTCTGTGCTCAGACTCCAGAACAACGAGCCTCGTTGTTCCGGAGTCTGAGCTCAGACTGTACATTTCAAATATTCGGAGTCCGATATAAGTTAATGATTGTGAAGAAGTTTTTTATCAATCCCCTAATCTTGTAGTAATTGAGCAACGCCGCGAATTGCATAAATCCTGTCATGTTCATTTGTTGGTTCGTGATATATACACCGTATAATTTTCGTTAAGATTCACACTACCTACTCGAATCTTGTAGATGCATTGAAGTAATTGTGACGTTCGTTACGGTTTTGAGTATTGTTTTTTAACTGTTATTTAGGGTACGCATGTATGTATGTATGTACGTACGGTAGGCAGGTAGAAAAGTAGGCAGGCAGGCAGACAGGAGGCATGCAGGTGGGAAGGCAGGCAGAAAGGCAGGCAGGCTGGCAGACAGGGAGGCAGACTGGCAGGGAGGCAGGAAGGAAACGAGGCAGAGAGGCAGGAAGGAAGGGAGGAAGGGAGGCAGGCATGGAGGGAGTCAGGCATGCAGCGAGGGAGGTAGGCAGGCAGGCAGATGAAGGGGCAGGCAGAGAGGCAGGCATGCAGAGTGGCAGGCAGACAAGAAGGGACGCAGGGAAGCAGGGAGGAAGGGAGGGAGGCAGGCAGACAGGAAGGGAGGGAGGGACAGAGGCAGAGAGACGGACAGGCAGGCCTGTGGGGAAGAAAGCAGGCGGGTAGGCAGGCAGTGAGGCAGGAAGGGAAGGTGATAGGGAAGAAGGTAGGGAGGGAGGCATACAGGGAAGGAGGCAGGGGGTGTAGGGAGGCAGGCAGGGAGGCCGGAAGGCAGGTAGGTAGATAGGTACATACCCAATACCTTAACGATTGGTTTAAGTGTATGGGAGGCAATGCTTGACAGGCAACATGCGTATAGATGAGTCTAACGTAGCACCTTTATCTACGCTGCATACCTACATACCGGGTTAACATCTAAAAACGTCTTGACTCTCTGATTCAATGGTTCCGATATTCACCGTATTTTGAATGAGTCGCATCTTACGGAAATCGGTGTTATGCTATATGCTTTCGCGATCTCTGATCCGGAGCTTTCATGCCGCTTAAAGTCACGCATGGTGCCATTATCTTATGTGGACAGAGTAGCTCCTGATCCGATTTCCCCGATGTAACCAGTTACGCTGGTTGCTCATGAGATAAGAACCTTTTTCGCATGTCGCGGATCATAAATCTCCACACATTATAGTGAAGCGATTAAACATACATGTACTTATTCACCATTACTCACTGTATTCATTTTACCACAAAAAAATGAATTTTCGATGACGGAAAAAGTAATAAGAAAAATAATATTCCAGCTTAAAATGAAATAAAGAGAAGAATACGCCCTTCCATCTTCATATTACGGTGTATTTTTTTTTACTTTGCTTGTTATAATTTTACGTGGTGACCTTTAGTGCATTTATTGTAATTGCACAATACTGTTTTAAACTACTTTCATCTTAAATTTGTACAGTACTGGTATTATATTTTTACCTCACCGGTCCGTTATACACTCGTTGATAAATCAAGTAGTATATTTAATATATTTCCTCGAAAGCTAAAATACAAAGGGCCGTTCTATTATTATTTGGTAAAACTCGCTTAATTACAAACATTTATAAAGGACATTCAGGGACAGTCCTTTACATCGGTGACAAAAATAGAGCAGTACATCATGTGTTCATTTGTATTACGTGTATATATTCTGACTAAATACCTTGAGGAATGTATAAAAATAAATGTTAGAAAAAGATATGAGCTGTCTAATGTTAATAACATGAAACGATAGGATGCAGTATTTGTAACTCAACTATTCATTGATGCAACGTATACTGCGCGTTCTTTGACGACACTGTTACAGATGTTAGCAAATGAATAATTACTCCTATAAATGATGCAGTTAAAAAACAATGAGTTGATTGCTTATTGTAAAGTGCATGTATAATGCAAACCGATGGCTTACTTAAAATTCATTAAATCCAACCGTACCAACAATTGAGAGCTTCTGACAAAATCTTTTGAGTCCCGAATAAAAAAAAATCAATTGTTTCCGCGAACAAAATCCGCAGTAAATTATTCCACCACCTGATAATGAGAATTTAATACGCAATGTTTCGTTCAATCGTCGAAATCTTATTTAAAGTCTTTATGGTAAAAACGGGCCTGGACGTCATAGAAACATCTTGACATAACGGTAGATGAATACCGGTTACCTACTGTGATCTGCAGCAATTTTGCCGTTAGTTTTAATGACACTTTATAATTATTTGCGACTCTATAAAGTATGAACAGTTTTCTTGTTAACATAACAGCTATTTATTCTTTATCCACAACAATTCAAGTATAATAATTAATCAACAGTATTTATAGTAAACGCAGTTTAACTTTACCAATAGCAAACACACATGAATCGAATCGATATTATAGTATTGATATGATAAAATACTAATTAATATATAATTTATTACTCTAGACCCATTTCATGCAAACACTTTATACTGAAAGCAATCCGTTATGTTAGAACGCCTATTTCATGAGACAAGAATAATTGTTCCATTGATATTTCATTGACAATTCCCATGTGGGTATCTAATTAACATAAAAAAACGTAAAAACGTATCATTAAATGTTACATAGATTTTGATTCGTTGTCGACTGAAATCTGTTTTTAAAAGCGCCTCCTTTCCGCTCCTTGATGTTACCATTAGAATGTGGCGGTTCATAATATGGTCTTAAATTTGTACTTATTTTCTGTTTCTGTTTTGTTAATGCTTCTCTTTGGCCATGTGCAGCGGATCTCTTAAGTACAGAATCTTCCGGTGGAGGTTACCACGTTCATCATGTGTGTATCGATTGTGGATCTTAAAGTAGCCCTCTTATTGACAGGGCCCGGCAACAGGTAGCCTAGCTTGGACTTTCCCGCGGTGGAACCTTCTCCGTGAAGAACAGTGACTTTAAACAAATCAAAGTAGTGGTCTGCGCCGATCACAATGGAGATTTTTAAGCATTGAATCGTTTTTACTGGGTGTGCTAGCTTCAGCCTTTGTAGGAACGGGAATATTGTCGCGACCGAGGTGAGCCCTGTGTCGATGGGTTTTGATATTGCTGGCACGATCAGAATACTTAACGGGATCATCTCGTTCTAGTCCGTCTGTACGTGGATGGAAGAGCGATCAACGTGTTGGGTTCCAATATCACTTCCACCTAACGATGCAATGGTTATGGTTACTGTTAGTACCTGCAAACGGAAGTTGTAGTTATTCAGCAAGCCGAGCAGTTGTGTGACGAACGACCTCAGTGAAACCTCATCAAAAAAGATTGCAGCATCAATCTCAATCTGTTGGGGACCCACTTTGGTTAAACCCGTCTTCAGAAGTTCACCAGACTAAGCAGGTTTCAATGAAGAGTGGAAAAGCGCTGCTCCCGGTCTCAATGTGGACACTTCCGTTGTTGTTCTATGTGTACGATCGGCATTGCTTCTTGCGTTGCAAATGCTCGTGTGATAATTCCTTTTTGCATAACAGGCATCTTTTCTGTGGAATACATTTGGCTATGATGTGATCTTTAGACTTTTATAGCAGAACTGATATTCGTTCAGTTTTTGTTATCTGGACGACGTATCGCGACTTGTCAGACAATCGACATATTATAAGAGCAATTATCGGCTGTTGTTACGATTGTTTAAAGTTCATCAGATCTCGCATCTTGAAATATAATTCGAGCACATATTTCTCCGATTCTAATACTTCGTCAGGATTATGATTGTCCGTCAAATCCATGATCCTTTTGAGTCTGTATCCGTGCTGTCTTGTCTTGCAGTTTATCAAGAACGGCGTCATAGTGACTGATAGGTTGTCTTCACATGAGATTATACTACCACTTTTTGTGTTTTTCCTGTAGAAGTCTGATTTTGTTCATTTAGTGTTTTCATTTTGACACGGCACCAATGTCGGCGCTCGTATAACGAGTGTAAATCGGTTGTTAATGAGACGCACAATCCAGGTTCGACCTTTATAACAAACGTTCAATGTATAACTTGCAATAATAAATAATAATAACAAATGCAGGAGAGTATTCACGGCGACTCACAAAGGTAATAGATGGTTTACAATGTAACGCAATCGCAATTCAAGTACAAATTTAACATTTACAGTTAATGTATACCTTCAAAATAGGCGAATAATTATTGAACACTAATAGCAAGCAGGAACGCGAGCTCAATACGCCTTTCTGAGTTATGATCGATACGTGTCTACAGAATCTGCATCAGTAACTGCTATATAGAGAGAGCTTTTCTACGATTCAATATGCCAGCCTGTGTCAGTGTTGATATTTAATTGCGTATGGGAACATACGAAATATAATTTTAGAAAGTGAACAACTGTTTTTGAATAAATCACGGTTCTTAAGTGACCGCGCGATGCTCCGACAAAACGAAAGTAAGAATAATACTACGTTTGATTAAATTAAGTGACGAAAAATTTCGCTTGATTTTAAGTAAGCTATTGTTAAACATACAAGCGCCTTTGTTCCGTGTACGGGATCGGATACAGGGACGTATGCGGTAAAATGAATTTAAATAAAAATGTAAATACAAATCTGGAAAATTGTTAAAATTAACCTGAAAAAGTTACAGTTAATTTAATGTTTAAATGTGGCTTTGTTCGTGTGTTATCTTTTAAGTCATATTTGTCGTTAAATTAAGAATGCGAAAACATGTTGTGCACGCACTTGCTCCAATGCATATGTAATACACATCAGAACGGCGAAGACAACTGTTATTGCTGTTCAATTGGTATGTGTGCTATAAGCTGTTCTTGTTGAGTAAAATTCATCAAAAGCAATTTTATAATGAAAGAAAGTTCACATTCATTGAAAAGTATGCATTTTTCACATTATGCACTTTGGCAGTTATACGGACCGCAGGAACCATATTCGTTTCAAATGCAAGCGCATATTGCCACGGCTGTCTGTTCTACTCGTTAAAGTTATTAAAAAATAAATTATTATTAAAACCTAAAATGAGTATTAATATCGAAACATTTAACGACCATTTCTTAAATGATGATATAGATGATAAACCCCGGCGTTGTTGTATTTTGATTTCCGTAGTAGCGCGATACACGGTTACAGAGGAGAAACCGTTTAACAAAACATCATACATTAAATATGTGTACAGTTATTTCTGAAATACAGAAATGATCTGTCCATACTTTATGTAGCTAAAGACCAGCTTGCGAAATTTGTGCTGACTGATCAAAAGGTACGGCGTCCGTTGTAAAGTCATGCAATAGTTCGAGGCTTCTTTAGCGGAAATGATGGCTGTAGACCATAATGCACTAGTACGCAAGTTGGTCTGAAGCTACGCTGGGCGCATATGATATCAGCCGCGTTCTGTGAAAACTGGGCTTAATGCATGTGCGGAAATTGTCGTCACAGATAAGCCTATGCAGTCCGCACAGGCTAATCAGGGACGACATTTTCCGCTTTTATGGTATGTTTAGTTTCAAGGAAGTCCCTCCTTACCGAAAATCAAGTTTAGCCGGAAAGTATCGTCCCTGATTAGCCTGTGCGGACTGCACATGCTAATCTGGGATGACACTTTTTGCACATGCATTAAAGCCAGTTTTGAACTTTTCTGAGAACAATTAAGGCTCATAATTCGCTTTTACGCAGGTTGTTCTGGAGCTACGCTGGGCGCATATAACGTAATGTCCGTTTTCGTCTGACAAGGCCTCGTTTACACTGGCGATGTCCATTCAGGTCCCTGATGGCATTATACACATATTACGCTATTCCTTTTGTCCCCTATAGGTTTCACCGGAGGGGACCTATGGTTTGCGCTCTGTGCGTCTGTGGGTCTGTGAGTCTGTCACACTTTTCTGGATCCTGCGATTACTTTAACAGTTCTTAATGTTTTCATGAAACTTGAAACATGGATAGATGACAATATGGACATTATGCACGTCATTTCATTTTGTTCCTACGTCAATAATTCTGGTTGCTATGGCAACCCAAAAAATAAATTTCTTTAAAATGGTGGAATTTCTGACAATGGTGGAGCCGGTAGGGGACCATATTGCTTGACAATAGCCTTGTTCACAGATAATTTCTTAAACAAGCTGGTGATATTTTCCAATTTGATTCTTTATTAAGCTAATACAGCAACGACAAAAAGAAAAAAAACACAATATTTAACAGTGAAAGTGTTTCTTAAAACATGAATAATATTAAACACGATTCACACTTTGATAGAAAACAGGACATGTCTTTAACAAAGACTAGTTGCGTTGAACTTAATATTGCGATGAAACTGAAATTATTTTGGTAAAATTTTATCGCATTACAAGACAACTGTTTTTTAATTTATATTGACAGGATCTGTACGTTTGTAGATATAATATATATTCACACTTATTGAATTATATCGAAAGGAAGCAGGGTCGCGAGATCGATAGGAATGTTTGCAGAGCGCTTATGTTGTTTTTACAAAAATCACTTCTGGTTATCGCGGATAAGTAATTATTTATATCTGATGTTGAAAACATGATTCAAATGTGTTTAATGAAAACATATGATAGAAAACAGTCCCACGACCGATGGCGTTTTTGTATTTGCATCATGTGTGCTTTCAGAAATAAAGTGTCTGCTTTCCTATTAAAAAACATGGTTAATTGTGTGAATGATAACAACTGTTCAGGGCACACAATAACTGCGTTAAAGCCCCATTACTACTCAAAATCAACGAACATTTCGTACAAGATTTCGTACAATAAAGTTTAACAATTAGAAATCAGTGTTCCTAATGGCAATTGTCGAAATTTCAACGCCAGATGTGGTATGGTAAAATAGATGTTTGTAAATACAAAATAAAATACAATATGTTCGTTGTTATTTTTTGTTTTGCATATTTAATTCTTTTTTAATTTCCCGCAATGATATCTATTCATGCGACACATGAACAATAACATGGTATCATTTTAGCGTTTGTGCGTCGTATGAATAGATATAATTAATTGTGTCACAAACAAATAAAATCGAGCATTTGTATCTACAAAAATCTATGCAATCATACCACATCTAGCGTTGAATGTGGGGTTATTGCTGTAAGGAACACTGATTGTTAAGTTGTTAACTTGATTTTACGAAATTTTAGTTGATTTTGAGCGTTACAGAGGCTGCTTTAATTGTTATTTGTCAAAATGCATTCGAACATTTGTTTCAGCATCTTCATATGTGAATAATTATGTAAATTCATCCCATAACGTATGGAACACTTGTTGGTGGACATTAAAAAATTGGACCGTGCTCGGTGAAAATGGGATTTGTTGCAGAATTATGCGTAAATTGTCGTCCGAGATTAGCCTGTGAAGTCCTAAAAGGCTTATTGGGGAGGAAACTTACCAACTTAATGATATTTTTCGTTACAAGAAAATCTCTTATAAGCAAAATCAAGTTTAGGCGGAAAGTGTCGTCCCACATAATCCTGTGCTAACTGCACATGCTTATCGGGGATAACACTTGACGCATATGCATTAAACCCCTTTTTGCTCAGGGCCCGGTCAAATTGTATGTTTGCATTTCATGAAATAATAAAATGTTTGCTCAATTCAATTTGGTATTAAATTTTGTTCGCTTCACTTCACTTGACATGCAGTTTGAACGACCCTTGGGGCAGGTAAACTAGCAACAAGTTTTTTTAAAGCATCGAACGAATCATAAACGTGTTTCGGATTGTATGTTTGTCATTCATATCTGTAACTTCGATAGGGTTTAAATAATTCATTACGGCAGGATTACGATTTCATTAATCGGGTTATGGGTCAGAGTGGTTAGCATTCGATACAACGCTATCAAAAATAGTGTGGTTTAAAATACATTTCGATAATAGGGATGGAAAAACAGAAAATGTCTTTCGACAAAGGGATGGAAGAACAGAAAATGGATGTGTATATCGTTGTTAATGTATTGTTATAAGCAATGAATTAAAGTTGTCATTAAGGTAAATACAATTTAGTTTTTGTTTTGCTGCTGATTTTTTTTTTCAGTTTTTAGCAAGAAAAATATCACACTCTCGATTCGTTTTTTATTTCTTTTCATATTTTCAAAAGGAAAGTATTAAAAGTAACAGTTTATAGTGGAACTATTTCGGCCCTAAAACGAAAAATAGGGCTCGCTAAAGCTCGCCCTATTTTTTTGTTCTAAGCCTCACCGGATAATCTTTCTCCATCTCGGCACCAACCATGTATTTTCTATATCTCCATTCCTGTCGCCCTTCGGATAGTCTCAAGGTATCGCTAAGTCTCAACCTTGTTCATGATGAGATGTTATATTTCCATCTTGCTCCCTTTCTGTACAGTGCCTTGTAGAACTGTCATTGCAAGCTATGGTGGTCTGAGGACATTTCCATTCGACATGAGTTTCCGTCTTTTCATGGCGGTCAGAAGATAGTAGTGGGGTCCGATTGCATTCCAGCTTCTGTATCGGGCCTCTTTGTTTGTGATGCGGTCTTTGAAGGAGATACCGAGGAGTCTTCGGACGCATCTCATTCCCACGGCCTGTATCTTTATGTCCAAGTCCTTTATTAGCGTGCGTGACTCTCAGACGTACAGGAATATGTACATTACAAGGGTGCGCATCAGTTTGATCTTTGAGCTGAGTACTATATTAATGTATTTCCAGATGTCAAAAGTTGTAGGAGTGCTGCTGCAGTTTTTGCGAGTATATCATGCTTGGATCCTACATCTGTGACGATTGCTTCCAGATAGTTGAAGCTGGTGACGGTTTCTAGCTGCTCGTCATAGTCCCTGATGTCGTTGTTATTGTTGGTCATTAGTTTGGTCTATCTGCACTGATCTGCATGCCGGATGTTATGGAGGTTTTCTCAAATCGCCCCAAAGGCTATGGAGGTTTACTTTCATCATTCCATTAGGTTGTTTAACTCCGTCTCGCTTCCGGCTGCGCCATCTATGTCATCGGCAAAATGTACGTTTAGATGGTCATGTCGCCAATTCTGAATTTCTCATCAATGCATCCCAGGGCGTAAGTCATAATCCTCTTTAAAAAGTTGTAAAAGAGGGTGGGGGAAAGAAAAAAGCAGTGTCTCACTCCATCTATAGTTCAGAACCAGTCCTTTATGCTGCTGTTGAAATAGACAACACTGGTGGATTTGACATAGAGATGTTCGATGATTCGAGTCAGGTTTTGCGTTAAGGTTGTACAGCGATATGGTACCCACAATGCTGCATGACTTACCCTGCCATATGCCTCCTTAAATCAATGAAGATATGGTAGGGGTTAAGAAAGTCCCTTTCTAGCAAAATTTCAGTTCAAGCGGAAAGTGTCGTTCGTCATTATCATGTGCGGACTGCACAGGCTAATCTTGGACGACACTTCACGCACATGCATTAAACCCCCTTTATACAGAGAGCGGCAAAAATGCATTAATTGTGACGTATTTATTGCTAATAAACCTACATTATTCACGAATGCTGCATTTGACATTGTTCATACTATAGTCTTACTGACTTTACTAAGTACTATAAAAAACAGGAATTAGTAGGACACGTTTAAATACGTGTATATTTCGGGATACTAACATCGAATTGTCCCTTTAATGTTGCATGCAGTTACGAGTGCAATTTTAATTCAACATAAATACATACGTAATTAATTAGCGTGTACATTTGCTTTTTGAAATAAAGAAGAATAGAACTTATCGAACATATTTAAATTAATCAAGAGTACATTTTGTAACAAAGCAATTTCACCAATTGTTTAATTTTATCGATATCGATATCAATGCTATGTTATTGGCCACACAAACATAATAATGATTTATTATTCATGAATGACACAAAAATCATCTGGCGAATATTGTGGACGTTGTGACATTGCTGATATTAAATAGCATCCGGAAACATAAGAAACATAAACAAATGACTTGCATGTAATTTTGCAATCACGGATTTTAGTTAGTAACATATATATTTAAAGTATTTGTTCTATATGTTTATGTTCTACAAATTTAATCTGAAAGGTAATCATTTGTAGTCGATTCATGTTTGCGTTTATACAAAATTAAAGTTTACAATAGTTTACGATATTTGTTCGATTATTGGTTATTAATCGCCGCACTGCCACTTGAAACATGTTGTAACATAAAGACCAAGTTTAAACGGTAATGGATGAATACGTGTAACATGAAACCCCCACTGTTAACAGGACGTATTTGGTGGATACTCAAAACCACTGATTTTTTTATAGTCAATACATTAGCCTGTTGTGTTAAAAGGGTTTGTCTGTGTTATGCATATTTATGTTTTATATTCCATTACATTTTATGACAAACATAAATTATTTATCATCTAACCATTTAGAATAAAAACAAACACATTTGTTTAGGTGTCATGACAAGCAGGGTATTTTATTTCTTGAAACACACGCACGGAGTGGGTGTTTGTATCTGACAGGGCTTTCTACACATAAATGCAAGAAACAAATCTTCTGACGATCGTATGTGTTCAATGAGCAACAGATATCGACCCCAATGGCACCGCTCAGTTGAAAAGTCTCGAGACGTCAGTAAACGTTGCGACATCCTTCTCATATATTTAAGAACTGAAACGATACTAAATCCATTCTGTAGAACACGTCGTTATACGTATCATTAAACATGCTCATGCATTACATGTGAATAATTGAATATTATTAATACCCATCAGACGTCAAGCTTAAACTCAAAATCATACAATTGCACAATTTAACTACACAATTCAAAATCACAAGCCCAAACAAGGACGCCACGGCCCTAACAACCGCCCGTCCGCCGCCGATGTCCAAAGCGCACCGAGGACGCCCCCTATGCCCATCCACAACGCCTATTTGCGAAAAGTACATAAAGTGAACCATTAGTTTTGATAAAACAGCTGCGATAATTACAAGATTTATTCATTACCATCAATTGAGAGAAGTGCACATGACTTCACGTACACCCCAAACAATAATCGTCGGTAACGAACGATTCAGGTGTAACCGCGAGCGGGATACGCAACCCTACTGCTCATTTTTCATTTTTCTTTTAATGGCAGGGGGACGTATGAGGACCCATGGCTAAAGACCGGTGTCTAGGTGCCTTCATCACCTCCTGAAACCTCTAATTTTAGAGAAATCTACAAATAATCAGCTGTTACTATATCGTAAACGTTAAGTATTCTTTTTAGAAAACTATGTAAATCCCATGGTAAAATGTCCGGAACCAATGCCCCTTTCTATCTCAAGTCAGTCATCCGTCTGCTCTCATAAAACTCACTGAAACACATAAAACATTATATTAACATCAACACACAAACAGAGCATAAATAAATAAAACGATTTAAATCAAGTCTTCGCTCTACCCTGCTTGCCTGTCGAATGACTTAACCTACAAATCTGTGCACGAGGAAATCTTGATTTCCGCACCATTGGACATATATCACCTTCAAAAACCTGTATAACCAGTTTATTCATTCACACAACGATAATAAATACATTTATGTTTTATATTCCATTACATTTTATGACAAACATAAAATATTTATCATCTAACCATTTAGAATAAAAACAGACACATTTGTTTAGGTGTCATGACAAGCAGGGTATTTTATCGACAGAAAAAGAACGGGGCAAAAAAACAACGCACAACTAACAACATACAACACCAAGTACCATATATATTTACAAATCCAAACGAGAAGAAACAATTGTTTGTGTTTCATCCGAATCTCTCACGCAGTGATCCTAAGCGCCAACAGTCTTCCACTGCCCATGGTTTTTTAACACTATCAGATACACCGCTATTTGCAACAGCAGTTGCTTCCCCTGACCGAAATTAATGCAACCCGTAAACATTAGGTGTAAGTCAAATTTCACGAAAGATGTGGTGCAAAATATCTAATTGTCTACTGTAACTCATCTGCTTTGAGCCAACTAAAATGTATTTATTCATTTTCTTACCATTTGTTATGTTTCTAAACGAAACATATATTGCAATATCTAGAATAGTTTCAACCAAGATACATTTTTTCAAGTAGAAGACAGGGCATAAAACTGCATTTGTTTTACAAAATGTCAAAACCTGTTCGCCCTTGCACAATTGAACCATTTTAATATTGAAAATAATAATTATAGCACAATCCTCAAAAATATTGTATCGCATCCTTTCAATTCAAAGTCCCCAAACCGCCACCCCCCCCCCAAAAAAAAAAAAACGCACCAAACACACCGTTACACATCTCACTTCAAAGAATCAAAGCCTCTACACATCCGCTTTAGTCACTAAGCACCTCCGAACCAGCGGCCCAGAATTGGCCCTTTTCAATCCATCATCAGAAAACACAACCAGACCAGAATTACAACGACCACACGATCCCACAACCCCATGAGCCCACGAAATGCCACACACAATCGCGTCTACCCCAGAGGCAGACAGACACGAAACACACACACCAACATTTTAAATTGACTTTCTGTAACAAAACCGTTTCCCTTGCTTTCTTTTTTGCAAGTATTTTCCAATTTGAAATAAATATTACCCTTGCTATCTTTTTTGCAAGTATTATACTTTTAAAACTATTATTTTTAACCCTTGCTTTCTTTTTTGCAAGTACTGTTTTTGCTTTCTTTTTTGCAAATATTCCATTCCTCGTGTACTGTACACGACTTCGTAAGCACCAGGTGCAAACGGACATACACCAACATGGTTTCTATACATACTTAATGGCTATACAAAAACAACATCCATTGAATCATTTCTACACATATAAACACGTGAAAAATCCCAACTATACCATAAGTATAGCAAAACAGTCAAACCATTCATATCACTGATTCACATATAAACGACATATAGTATAGTTAAATTCGAATAGCAAGAACATTTCTTGAAAAAGGTCTTGAACTGAAACAGAGTGGTTATTACTCATACGAATAGTTTGCCCTTTGTCAAACACAATAATATCATTCTCAAAGTGCATTTGTACATTACCAGCCTCAAATAAGAATGGCCAACATGCTGCACTAGGCCATCTGTGTACCACCAAAACGCCATATGCGTTGCATTCTAGAAAGTGCAAAATTGTTTTTCCTACGAGATAAATAGGGGCATCAACCAACTCAAATCGGCATCCCCAACGCCAAAACGACACAAAAATAAATCAAATTTCACAATGAAATGTGGTTGAGAAAATAAATAAAACGATTTAAATCAAGTCTTCGCTCTACCCTGCTTGCCTGTCGAATGACTAAACCTACAAATCTGTGCACGAGGAAATCTTGATTTCCGCACCATTGGACATATATCACCTTCAAAAACCTGTATAACCAGTTTATTCATTCACACAACGATAATAAATACATTTATACGTTGACATGAGTCTCACAGTCTTTAGCTTCACCAATGGACTATAATGATTTTGGATACATAGCGGTTATAAATTGTCCTTCCGAAGGTGAGATCAATACATTCTTTAAGTATAGAAAGTTATGTAAAATGTATCTTTATTGTAAGAAAGCTTAAACACGGTAAATAAATAAAAATCAGAATGAAAAGGGGCCGTCTAAAAAGACGGTTAAGATTCAGGGGCAGTGAAGGAGTGTAAGAAAGAGTGACAGTTTGTGACAGGGGGGATTGGGTGGTGGTCATACCAACTGTGCCGTCACACATTTTTTAAATTAATTTATAAATTATTATATTTTTTTAGTAGAAGTTAATGGCTTTAAAAATGTTTTTTTAATTATTTTGTTAAACATTTGACTAACTAAAAATATCTTGAAATAAGATGGTTTGAAAAAACTTCACGGGTAATATATTATTATATTTTATATTATATTATGATATATCTGCCTATACTTGGTAGCCTTAAAAGACGATACTATTTCGATACCTTCTTCGTGATTTTTTTGGTTAAAGTTAATGGCTTTTTATTATGCAACATCCGCATTCATAACGGGATCTGTAGTTTATTGTGAATGTTCCATTGTAACTGAATCTAAAACTAACTAGCCAGAGTATAATGTTTAACTGAACTCTTTCAGTGCTGGAACCGAATTTTGAAGGCCTTTACAAACAGTTTGGATCCAGATGAGACGCCACAGAACGTGGCGTCTCATCAGGATCCAAACTGTTTGCTATTCTGATAGTATTCTTTGAAAAAAAAGGAAGAACAATGCTAATTTTAGACATTCAGCAGACGACATTTTAGCAGACGACAAATTTCCCAGCATGCAAAGGGTTAAGACATAATGTGAGTAATAATCGGAAACCTTATTTAAGTCTAAAATAATACAATCAAACAGGAATATAAAGCATTAAATTTGCCTCACTGCTAAGGATACATCTGTGATATTTTATTTTCGCTATTCTTTCATTGAAATATTTGTATTTTGTGGTTGAATGAAAATGTACTAGATCTTTTAAATTCTTCATATTCCTCAACCACAATACCATCAATCATCATGATTAACATCATAAGCAAGACAAAATAAATAAATACATAGACTAATACATAAAACAAAGCCAAAATAATGGATCAATGTTATCTATATTTGAAAGTTTTAATGACAAGTCAGATATAAAACTTCGTGTTTATGCACAGTCATTAAGATATCTTAACATACATCACGTTAAAACTTAATCTTACAACGTTATTTTAATCATAAATCCATCTACAACATATTAATTACATTTAAATTCTAAACATTGATACAAATATTAGTGCAACTTATTCAACACAGTGTTTTAAAGAAACCCCGAAATACAAACGAATAAAAAATTAGATATTCATTTACTAGTTTCATTAGAAAGTACATTCATAAGTCTTAAAACTTATTATGAATCTTTTCCATTTATCTTATCTACAATGTAAACTATTTCTATTAACTTTTTATAACTTTAATTTTATATTAAATGCGTATAATCTTTGTTTAAATTGCAGTCTTTATTTTGATAAACTTGTTTAACAAATTGCACCGCAGGAGTAATTCATGCTACCAATATCGTTAAATTTATGAGATGACTTTTTGGTTTAAACATTATATTATAAAGATAATTTTTAAAATGACTCAATGATAAATTAAATGCATGAATTAAATTATAAGAAAACAAGAAACAAAAATCGTATATGAATTCTTCTCCATAGATGTCCATATTACTCAATAATAAAACAATAATAAACCGGTGTCGAAAGATAAATGTACATGACGCGATATAATGTACAGATATATTTAAAGATTAAGGGCTAGTATCCTAAGTGTCACTATAAAGTATCTCAAGAGGCAGAGCAGAAAGAGAATATGGAAAAGAAGAAATTCAACGAACACTTACGGAAGAAAGACACTTGACACCATCAATTATGTTCGGCTTTTGCCAGTTATCATATTAAGAGAAACATTTTGACAAGATGATACATCATTTGACAATAAGAGTGTATATATTCTTTTACTCCAGTGTAAGGTATTCACACCCAAAAACTAAGTTGTTTTGAGCGAAGAGAACAATCACATAGTGATTTTCGCAAATGGTCGTTATTAACCCATGTATGCCTTGCGCCTAGAAAAAAGGCCTTGGCAAACAGTGTAGATCCAGATGAGACGCCGCACGATGCGGCGTCTCATCAGGCTCTGCGCTGTTTGCATAAAGAAATTTCTGTAAGAAATATTCTACATATAGAAATCAATATACTAGACATCCCTAATTTTGGAAATAAATTGATCCAATTTGGAAGGACGGGAGAATCCACTAGGCATAAATGGGTTAAGGGTTGTATACTCAAATGTGCGATCGTGCGTGAAAGATCGAACTAACTCTTGTACCAATACTGAATTATTCAGACGATTTTGTGAGATTGTTGCTAAGAGAGGTTTAAAAAAGAGGACAACTTTTAAGAATATTTCAAGTCTTCAGAAACCGCATTCCAAACTTGTGTTGCTGTTTTAAAAATAAGCATCAATATGATTCACTTCTTGCCTGAACAAGAGGTACAGCTAAACGCAGCTTTTTGTTTATACGGTCGTAACGAGTTTGTGGGTGGAGTGGAATAACATTCGAGAAGTATACAACAGAAGGAGAAACAGTCTGTGATTCTGACTACTTTATTCAAGTGTAAAGATTTAAGATAATGCTCTTTTCGGAACATTTTGACGTATGCCCTGTTCTATTAATATTCCAAACTAGTAGATGTAAAGGTAATATATATTTATCATAGATAATCGTTTATTTTATAACAGAATATCTACCCAATATAACATTTATTAAATAGCTGTTTATCGCTCACCAATACAGTATTCCTAGCTTAACATCATTCTATTATTTACAAAAAAGTAAAAACCAGTTTATATTACAAACGAGATTATTTTATGTTCGATACTGTACATTTTCTATGTATTAATGGTTTTAGTTCTAAAGGTCATTGAGTGTAACATTTCACTTACTTAACATTGTCTAAAGCAAGTTTCTTTATACCATTAACTTCGTTATACATTTGCCAAAATCTACACTTAATATGGCACTTTAGTCTCCAATATAAATATGAGTCGTGTTCTGAGAAAGCTGGGCATAATGCATTTGCGTAAAGTGTCGTCCTAGATTAGCCTGTGCAGTCCGCACAGGCTAATCAGGAACGACACTTTTCGTCTAAACTGGATTTTCGGTAAGGAGGGACTTACTTGAAACTAAAAATACCATAACAGCGGAAAATGACGTCCCTGATTAGCCTGTGCGGACTGCACAGTTAAATCTGGGACGACACTTAACGCACATGCATTATGCCCAGTTTTCTCAGAACGCGACTCATATCATTAATATAGGTTTAAACGATTGGTTTAACGCACTAACATCTCAACAATCATGTCCTTACACGTGTCTGCATTGTTAATATGTAAGAGTGCATAGAAAACGAATACTACAAATCGTTTTGTTACACTATTTCTGATATTTTTTTATCTCAAGTAAGGACCACAATGGAAATAAGGATTTACTTCCTATTTTGTGCTATCCTTGTATTTTAATGTTTGCGACATGGTTTAAATTTTATGTGCACACATATATATATATATATATATATATGGCATAAGACATATCAAACCAATAAAAATCACAGTTAATAAATCAAGCAAACAAATATACAGGTTTATATAAATTCAATCAATTATATAACTTAATCTAAAAATTTGAGACAGTAAAATAATACTATTATTGGTAAATAAATGTTATAATATATATATATATATATATGCGCTGACATTAAACAATGTATGCTTATGAAGTTAAAAGTTGTTTAAAGCGATTTTATTGGACCATTATAAGTTTGGTATAAACTGGTGTACAAGTACCTGTAAATAACTTGATGTTGTGTTATTGTGGTTACACAAGTTACACGTTTGGTATAAACTGGTGAAGAAGTACTGTAAATTATGAAGGTTTTACTTTGGTAAAACAAGAAATTAAGTATGTCTTTATGTCGTAAACAAGGAAGTTTACTGTCTGAAAGTCGTCGTATGAAAATTATCTCTTGTGTGTTTGTGTTCATGAAAATATAAACTTTAAAGGGACAAATTCACAGATGTTGGCATGTATTGATGTTTGTCAATAAGTGCTTTAAGCTGATATATGTAAACATTGGAACTAAACAGCTCCAGTAAAAACAACAATACAATTTAAAGAAAAAAAGTAGCCTCAACTGGGCTAAAAACACTAACCCGTGGAGAAAAAGCTTAACACGTATACCACTCGACCAATCGCGCTCATATTATGAAGGGTGTAGTTTATAACTGATATAAGCAATCCTCGTAATGTCACAAACTATAACGATAACAACATAACTCTCGAAATTATTCAATAATTTCAATCGCTGTATAACTTTCACGTTTTTAAATCGTCCAAAGATGAACACATTGGATATTTTAGAGCATAGTAAATGTTCAGTATTACTGTTTCCTTGCAAGTATCAAACTACAACGATAGTTTGCAAATGTTAATCAATTTGTTTCAATTTTGTCTATAACCTAAACGTTAAAAGCTTTCTTTAACAAGTCAGTATCCATTGATGTGTTTCAGTATATTTGCGTCTGCATATTTGTCGTCGGCCAAGTACGGTCCCAGATTATACATGATGTAACCAGTGTGTGCGTGTGCATAGAGTATGGTCGGCGTGCGAGAGATCAGTGTGTGCGTGTGCAAAGAGTATGGTCGGCGTGCGAGAGATCAGTGTGTGCGTGTGCAAAGAGTATGGTCGGCGTGCGAGAGATCAGTGTGTGCGTGTTTGTATATAGATATACGTTCCCTCTAAAACTAATATTTATCCCGGTCAGCCCCAGCGAAATATTCTTGCGCAAGTTGGTGTGTATATTTCATTGTGATCTCCTTTCTTAAAACATGTTGAAATCCCATGGTGTTGTGAACAAACGATTTCAAAGACTTTTGTTGTTATACGAGGAATCTGTATTGGAAATTTAACAATGTTCAGTTTACTATCATTTCCATCTAATTATCGCATTTTGTTTTGAACAACATGTATAATTTATCAACGTTTGTAACATTTCAAGTACATTTAAATGAATAAATGATAGTTTTACTCTCAAGCCCGATCAGTTCTATTTTAAGCGTGCAATATTATAAACACAGTTAGATTAAGTAAATATTTAACAATACTTATGTTTTATATTCCATTACATTTTATGACAAACATAAATTATTTATCATCTAACCATTTAGAATAAAAACAAACACATTTGTTTAGGTGTCATGACAAGCAGGGTATTTTATTTCTTGAAACACACGCACGGAGTGGGTGTTTGTATTTGCCAAGGCTAAATGCAAGAAACAAATCTTCTGACGATCGTATGTGTTCAATGCGCAACAGATATCGACCCCAATGGCACCGCTCAGTTGAAGAGTCTCGAGACGTCAGTAAACGTTGCGACATCCTTCTCATATATTTAAGAACTGAAACGATACTAAATCCATTTTGTAGAACATGTCGTTATACGTTTCATTAAACATGCTTATGCGTTACATGTGAATAATTGAATATTATTAATACCCATCAGACGTCAAGCCTAAACTCAAAATCATACAATTGCACAATTTAACTACACAATTCAAAATCACAAGCCCAACCAAGGACGCCACGGCCCTAACAACCGCCCGTCCGCCGCCGATGCCCAAAAAGCACCGAGGACGCCCCCTATGCCCATCCACAACGCCTATTTGCGAAAAGTACATAAAGTGAAGCATTGGTTTTGATAAAAGCAGCTGCGATAATTACAAGATTTATTCATTACCATCAATTAAGAGAAGTGCACATGACTTCACGTACACCCCAAACAATAATCGGTGGTAACGAACGATTCAGGTGTAACCGCGAGCGGGATACGCAACCCTACTGCTCATTTTTTCATTTTTCTTTTAATGGCAGGGGGACGTATGAGGACCCATGGCTCAAGACCGGTGTCTAGGTGCCTTCATCACCTCCTGAAACCTCTAATTTTAGAGAAATCTACAAATAATCAGCTGTTACTATATCGTAAACGTTAAGTATTCTTTTTAGAAAACTATGTAAATCCCATGGTAAAATGTCCGGAACCAATGCCCCTTTCTATCTCAAGTCAGTCATCCGTCTGCTCTCATAAAACTCACTGAAACACATAAAACATAATATTAACATCAACACACAAACAGAGCTTAAATAAATAAAACGATTTAAAGCAAGTCTTCGCTCTACCCTGCTTGCCTGTCGAATGACAAAACCTACAAATCTGTGCACGAGGAAATCTTGATTTCCGCACCATTGGACATATATCACCTTCAAAAACCTGTATAACCAGTTTATTCATTCACACAACGATAATAAATACATTTCATGTTTTCGATCACATTACTCGTCTGGAAACAATTGTACACTTGTACGAGATAAAGTAACCTTAGGCTAAGGTTGTGTAAATTTTGAAAACAGGAAATGGCTTACAGTGTTCAAATGGTATGTATTGATAGTTCCAGTAACTTAAGTATCGATTACCTGTGTTTTAACATCGGACTTTAATAAAACAACATACTCTTGAGGAAATGTCTTATTAAGAAGCGCATTCCTAACGCGATGTTCACTTTCTTTATAAGCAATGCTCTAATGGACCTTGCCAATGTTGTTTTACGTCTTTTTAATCATCAATGAGTATTTGTAATATTTCGTCTTTCGTCAAGCCCAATATATCTTCAAATATGCTAAGAATTCTATAGAATGTATTAAAAGTTCACATTAAGCGAGCTTGTAAATGTTTTTGAATATTAATAACCAATGCAAACGATAATGTTAAGAAACCTCACGTGAGTGATTGTGTAATTGGTATGAAGATACCTAACGGTTCCAATAATCCTCATTCGTCGTATAGGATGGTCAATCAAATCAGATGTGACGTTGTTATAAATTGCCGTAGGCAGTTAATAAACTATTGATTTATTCAGTTTTTTATGGACGGTTTACCTTACTGTTATTTTAATATTAAATATAAACGGTGATTTCGTTGGTACTCATTTTTATCCCCCGCCAAAAGATAATGGACATAGATTTGGCGTTGTCTGTCCATCCGTACGTCTGTCTGTCAGTCCGTCCGTCCGCCTGTCACACAACTATTTTAGTGTTATATCTCGAAAACTACTATAAGCTTATATAAGCTCTAAAAGATTAATGTAACCTTAATTTTACAGCATTTTTATGAACATAATTTTGAAGTAATTGCATACATAACTCAAATGGTGGCGTAATATTTGAAAAAGAGAGGGCTTGTGTTGCCAGTGCAAACAATTTTCCCCTCAAGGTGTAACAATGCTGAAATATTTTTTTAAATAAGTACAATGTGCCGATAGAACATGTTATAACTGAGTACACCTGTCATTTGTGTATATCTGTAATTGTTCTACACAAATAAATACACTAACAAAAGACAATAATAAACTGTATACTCTATAACTTGTAAGGTTTCATCAAAGTCATCTCTGAAATAAATGGCTGCAGAAGAGCTTACATCGTCTTTGTAAATACTTAAAAACTGTTGATGCTAAAATGAAAAGTGGAAAATCAACAAATTAAATCATTAAAAAGACAGTCTTAAAACTCTCCGAATAAAATATGTTTGGCCTTACATTTACTAGCATATCCGGTATGAAGCGCTGTCAATAAGTCGAGTGTTTACACAACTTCAGTCGTCTGCTTTACATTGAAATGAGTGTGGAAAATTCAAAGTGGATCAATAGAACACATTATTGGAATATGGGTACTTTTGGACTTATTTCACGTAAGATTTTGAAATGCAGTAATACCTGATTTTTTCGTCATTGTATATTTTTAGTTTTTGCTCCTTACATTTGGTTCAACATTATTCGCGACCTAAATTCGAAGTTTAACATTGCAGACTCCATATTGAGAAATGAACAATCAAATTTCAATTTAATTAAGGTTCATGGGGGGGGGATAAATTTCATTAAAACTTTGCTTTGATTTCTCTTCATTGAATGTGGTACAATATGGTCAAACTATATATCATTTTAAAGCTAAAGACGGATAGAATAACATAAACACATTTTTGACATTCAATATTTGTGTGCTTTATTCATATTTTGGTTTACAACCAATACATTTATACACTAATTTACAAAATCTCAATCTAAAGTTAGGAAGGATATGCACTACCTTAAGTTGAATAAATACAAAGCTATATACATATACAAGGTCAAGTTAGCAACATTTCACAGAAAATAATTGTCATAAAACAACAAATGAGTTTTTATTCAACTGCCTTTTTTGGATAAATATCCTAAACAAAGTTCTAAAAATAACTTAAACGTAACTACTTTTTAAAAATCCGGATATGGTGGATAATAAGAGTCACAATTCTATTTCAAAGCCGTAACAATTTTGTTATTTAACTCTCAACCAAATTGCAAATTTTAAACCATCTCAAATTGATATAGATTGCAGACGACATATAAAATTGTAAAGGAATAAAGAAATTGGCAAAACTATTGATTTTATATTTCGATTCCTTCTACCCATATTGAAAGCGTGGCCATCGCTGTGATCCGTAGAAAAACGTGCAAAACAAATCGGTTGAAACCACGTGCAGTGGTGAGAAAACCGGGTATGTGTATACACATACCTGAGAAAACACATGTACTTATTTTGACAGTTGGGTGGCAACTAGTAAAACAACTATTAACATTAGTCAGCAAGAGATCGCACTAAATAACAGAAATGACCACGTAGAGATATCATCACTTACCCTATTTAAAATATTTCCCAGCTGAAAATTGTCCCCCACACGTCTTTTTTAGTTTATTTGTTTTGTTTTTCTGGAGCCGAAGTGCATTTCACAGAATGTCGATCCAACTTCCGTTGTTTTCAATTTTGTTATTAAAAACTCCGTTTAAAAGAATTATTTCTACTTTTAGATTGTTAAAGCGATGTATTATTATGTTTTATCGATAAAATAGTATACCGTGATGAATTGAACGGAGTTACGTATCGATCTTTCTGTCAGTCTGTAAGCGTACTATTTTATGCTTAATAATATAAGTACAGTGATTCGACAACGATTGTAAACATTGGTGAAATGCTTCTTACATAGTTATTCTTTTGAGTGTTTATGAGGTCTGATCGTGCAGTTTGCAAACATCAAAGGAAAGATTACAATCCAATGCATCTGTCATCGTCAACCGTTTGGAATGTCAATTAGGCGATGAGTGAGTTTTTAGCATGTTTCTTTCTATTTTATTAATTTAAAAATGGCTGCCCCCATGGTGATGAAATGACATGTGTTCGAGTTTTGATATTTCTAGATATGTAAACTTTGTTTACTATTTAAGCGTAACTTGCCCTCGTCAATGTCAATATTATTCACTAGTTATATCATTTTCCGCCGAAATACGTGGAATAAACATGATTCAGATTTTTGAAAATAATGTATATTTTAGTGTTAAAATCGCTTTGTATTTTGATTGATTTTGTGGATATTATGATACGTTGATGTACAAAATTGGTAGCAGTTTGAAGGAAAAACATCCTTTCAAGCATAAATGTATACATTTTCAATGTGTCACTCTTCCTTTAGTCAAATTTGAGTTCAATGCTAGGGGTCCCACATTTTTCAAAATGAAGCCTCTACATGAACCTTAACCATTTAACTCAATTAAAGAGAAAACATAAAACTATATGATAAGAAATACAATATATAAATTTGCAATTCGCGATGGAAACACGGAATAAGTACAGGTAACTACCGTAGTGCCTGCCCGTCTGATTTGCGAAAATGCTAAAATCTCGTAAAATTCTAATGAAAAAAAAAACGCCATTTAAATCAGGCTGGTTTTCTATACTTCTCTCTTTGTTTCAATGAAATCTTTCGCAAAATGAACAATACACGAAAACCGGTCTGCACCAGAACATGAGACATCGATTTACCTTATTGTTATGGAAGCGCACGTGGTTGCTAGCCAATCAACATTGAGTTCGCTCGCACATAATATTGGGTCATCATGCGCAGACACTGTTTACTTGGAAAACACAATTAATATTTTCGTCTGCCAACAATATAGCGGTCGATGGCAAACATCGTATTTAAAGATCAACAAATGACAAGAAGCGTAACAATAAATAAATTATCTATAAGCTGATCAATTTACACCTTTCTACCAACCGTTCTAAATTAAAGATGATAATTAAATAATTAGTTCTATTTCGATGATGTAACACGTTTCTGCCGATTATCGTTTGAAATTAAAAGGCGATAAGAAAGTTATATAAAGCTATATAAATCCGGTATAATAACAATAAGGAAGTTGTTTTTTACCCACATGTAAAGCAATATGTCAACTAAATTGTATATTTATTACGTATTTTCTAGGTCAGTGGTTTTCATGTTCTGCAGTCAAACTATATGCACATTTTATTTCATGTGAAAAACGCGTACAATATTTCGGACTTTCGTTTTCGGATACATTATTTTTCGTTAATTGTAAATTATTTCCGATTTTTTTCTTGATAGAATAAACAGAATGACAAATACATAAGCGGTGAAACGGACGGTGTGGTTTATGATTTCGAATTGTATTCACCTGAAATTGCATGGTCAATACTTTAAAAAAGAACAATTAGAAAGGGCTCTTGGTGGTACGGGGGGATCTGTCCTTAATTCCTGTTGAGTTCGCGCGGCTGCTGTTCATTGACCCCCAGCCTAATTTTCAAGATTTAAAATTTTGGACAATCGACACCACTGTTAAATGTACTTGCATAAAATAACTTATGTTTGTATTTTGACATTTAGATCTACCATAATCATCATTTCTATATTGAAAACTGTATGTTGCATCAAAATGTATGATATGCTCTTGCTGTCATTAGAAGAAATATAAACTAGTTGATAGTAATTATTATTATTTCTTTACCAATTTTCGCGCGCATAAACAACGAAAACTGGTTGGCTCAACTACATTTTGGTCAAGCGCTAGCACTGTAACACCACAAATAATCCTAAAGTTAATAAACGACAATCATAATTTTCATAATTTAAGTATTTTTTATTTACATAAAAGTCATTTCTCTTGTCTGATACTATTCATTATCGAATCGTATCTACCTGGTTATCCATCCTTTCTTATCAGATTTTTGTCGAGTGCCCAAAATGTACTGAAGCCAAACGACAGTTCGGCCCTAATTATAATCGTAGTAGGATGACGTCATACACATGTTTCAATGAATGACATCATATGTCTAAGCATATCTTCAGTGAATGATGTCATATGATGATAACCATTCAAGATGGCGGAAAAGAGAACATACCTCAAAATACTTGAGAGATAAAATGTAATTTATAACAAAGGTTATCATTGTTATCTAATGAATGAATAAATAATATGCATATAACTTATCAATATATTAATATATTGATTATGATTATATAACATTTATTTATTATAAAATTAACAATGATTCTAAGCATTTTTACATGCAATAAACTTAAAGGTACGTTCAGTAACTTTATACGCTAAATCTATACTTTACATTGCAGACTCGAATGGAGAACCGCACGACTTTTCTGCTTTAAAATGGAGAAACGCACTGCTGAAAAGTGTTCTTTAAAAATGGAAGAAAGGTCAAATATGTGCAGGAAGGATGAAGTATAACTTGCATTTACATAATATGTCATTCCTTATCAGATACTCAATTTGAATTGAAACGGTCGCAATGATTGAAGGAAGAGTATTGTTCAACGTTGTAATTAATTTAACTCAACGTTTTTGTTTCCGTTAAATTCAATAATCTTTGCTTATAAGCAACGTTAAATTATAAGTTATGTCAACATTTTCGCCGTTATTTGTTTATATGAATCGCTTACGTTGCTGATAAAGTTTGACTTGTAATAATGGCAATAACTTTGGATGCGTAGCGTACTTTGCTGTAAGTTTGTTTCACCTTATTATTTGATTATTGTGAACGGTGTGGTACATTATTTATATATATATGTTAATAAAGATACATGTCTTTGCATTTTAAAAGCATGATTTCACAATATAAATTTTACTTAAAGACATATATTTCATTTTTTTTGCATTGATATATAAGTTCTATCCAGCTTATTGTTTGTGTAGTTGTTCCATATGTGTTCGCCTTCCTTTTTGTTGAAAATGCGACAGAGAGTATTGTGTGTTGTCCTGTTCTTGATATTATCGCAAATAGTAATTTTGATGATTTTGTTTCCACTTCTAAAAATACAATACAATCAATTGTTTTACAATCATCGTCATTACGTCATCACGTTAATTATGGCAAGAATACAACCGGAAGTTCCGCAGCACCAGTCGAGGACTCAAATTTGAGGCCCATGTATTTCAAAAGCAAATGCTCGACAAACATGAAACTTAACAAAGATATGCTCAGCCAAGCAACCTGGATTCCCGTTGACACCAGCAATTCTACGTTCGTGTTTTCTGCTTACTACGAACACGCAGCCAAGCATGTGGTACTCGTGGGGCTCAAATCAAGTGAAGTTGTAGGTACATGCCAACTGTGGTTCGCACACGGAAACGGGACGTTCGACAGAATGGAAGAGAGTGCTTTAGAACTGTATCAAGATCTTACACCATACAATGGACAAAGGTCAGTGAGTTCATTTCTTTTATAAGGCCCGTACTTATAAAATTGTATTCACCTAGCTCAAAGTGTCAATAAATGTCTGTACAAGTCTCTACGGATTATCGCATGAGAACTAAGGTTTACTCTCAGTCTACCGACATCCATCTGTCTGTCCATTCCTATAGTCAATTCGTCCACAAATGAGGAATCTTTCCTTTCCCAAAATGTACTGCAGATAATTTAATTAAACTTGGAATTTATATGAAATTATTATGTCCGACATGTTGTTTGTCCCTTAAAACCCCATTTTAAATTGGTTTTACTACAAAAAGATAACATTTGATAATTTAAGAACTTTAAAAAGTATAACCTAATCTCATGAAGCTTGTTATTCACATTCGGCAGTAGATTGCCAATTATTTATCTGCCAATCCGTTATTTCGTCTGACAATCCGCATACAGTAAGATAGCTCAAAACGTAAATTTGGATCTTACTACGAACACTGGTATTTATAGAACAATTGGTAATACCAAGATCGGACGATCCTTCATTTCTTAAGAGGTTTTATATGCGATAACAGTTTCTTATACTAGAAATACAATGAATAATTAAATGCAAAAGTAATAACAAACTTTGTATAAACATAAAGATTAATGTGATATTAATGTGTTTATGATTTTTAATCACAAAACATCAAACGTCTACGAATGTTTGAATATGACCAAAGCTTATGTATGCAGTGACCAGCGGTATCGATAATGACTTCTACTATGACCTGATATTTTACAGATATGTTTCGTATCTTTTCCGATGTTCTTCGCCGAATGGACAGCCAGCGTATGCGTCAGTCGTCCAAACGAGCTGCCAACAACCGTCTAAACTGATTGTTGTAAAAGTGTCCGAAACACCAAAGTCGTACAAACGAAAGTTTACGGCATGCCTGATGCCGTTGTTTGGAAATTTCAGCGACGCTCATTCGCTTGTGGAATGGGTTGAACTAAATCTCTTATTAGGGGCAGAGAAGTTTTTTGTATACGATAATTCATCAGCTGAAAACATACGTTGTGTTTTAAAAATGTACGCGGAGCGAAACATAGTCGAAATTGTGCAATGGCCAATACCAGTTAAAGATGTTCACTATGTAGGACAAATCGCGCAGCTTCAGGATTGTTTGTTTCGCAATAAACCAGAATCTGAATTTATCGTTAATGTGGATATGGATGAGTTTATAATTCCCAGGAAGGACAACGTACGTACGTGGTCGGATTTCGTAGCGAATTCGAGTTCTGGAGCATTTATTTTTCGTAATACATTCTTTCTTAAGGAAACTTATGACGAGAACAGTTCAAGCAATGCATTGGCGAAACAATTTAAGCTATATTCGTTGCTGTTATCGAAACATGAACCAAAAGTCTGGGTGCATGGGCAACGCTCAAAATATATTGCTAGAACATCGATGGTAACATGGCTTAGGGTGCATGACGTCCTACAATCGAGTTCGCAAATAGACTTGGTTTCTGAAGACCAGGCGATGTTGTTTCACTACCGGTACTGGGAAAACAAGAATGTTAATACTGACAACTTTGTGACCGATGAGACAGTGATACGAAAATACGGAGAAACTTTAGTCGCTAACGTGAAACGGACTTGGACTGAAATTGAAGCGCATCGTTTGAAACATTGCGAACCTTCTTCTAAAAACACATCATAATCAAACAGGAGATACATTTAGTACAAATCAAATTTTACGTTAAATGTGTATTGAGATTAAAATAATACCAGATGAATCATAACGGCTGTATTATTTCTTGAACGTTATGTTTGCTACTTAAATGTTTAATAATACTGTATATTCGCAATTACATGATTTATGGTCAATAACCGTATTTGTTAGTGCAAGTTAAATCATCGTTCTTATGAATGTATTATACCTGGATATACGTATGTTTATTAACGTGTATGTACACTCGTTATTGGCTCGATAGCGCTTCTGAATTGCACACATACGTGATATTACATTTGCATTTAAGTAAAACTATAGAATTTATGTAACGGTATGGCCCGTTAGTGCCGCTTTTTTGCAGATGACATTTTTACACAGTATTGCTTAGTAGCCATGCATTCATTAAACGATTATTCAAAGCCGGTCGTAATTAATGCGACGCTTAACATGCATTGTGTACAATCTGACAATTTAAATAAAACACATCCTATTACATAATTTTCGTTAAGAAATGTTATCATGCTATACATGTGAACCGCATCAAATCAAACAATGTGTACGAGTATGTATGCAGTTGTAGTCCCGTTTGATTTCGGGCGATTCCTATAAAGCCAGATGTTCATGTACCGTCTACTTATGTTCTAATATTTAATCCAAATGGGTATAATAAATGGATACATATCTATGAATGTTCAGTTAATCATTGAATAAACATAATTACAGCAAATATTCGACTATTATAGCTTTATATTGACTTCTTTATGCAAGTTCATCTTGTCTGGTACACTTGTTGTCTTGCTAAAATCAATGTTTACAATACCACTAACATAACTGACTTTGGCATATATTTAGCAGATACTCAATTTCGAACGTCGTGGCTCAACCCTTTTGAATAACTCACCAGGCCCAAGAGTAAACGTTACCTGAATGTCTTCAAATATAAAACTGTTTATGTGTGCAATGGTATATTAAAAGTGATATTATGGGCATTTTTCACTGTTGAATTGAGCTGAAAAGAATTAACAGGTCAAAATAGTTAGTTAAAATGTGGTTACTGACCAATTATCTGCAACTCATCTTGCTACCAGTTTTTTATGAAAAATATATATTATATTCGAAATTTTTCATGACTGGACAGTCCTCTAAGCCGAAATGATCCGTGAAACAAAATAGTGTCTTTGTCTCGTATGAACGAATCTGCACTAAAACTAAATTTAGATTCACATCGTAAATCGAATCATTTCTGTCGTCAGTTGTCAAAACGAAAGTATGGTTGATATTCAAATGCATTATTTTTCCTTTTCCGGGATATTGTTTTAGTTTGTTGATTCTGCATTAACAAATATAAGTATATATGTAGTGAACACACCAAAACTAAACAACGGTTGCGATTGACACCTAAAAACTGTTAGATGCCCATAGTATCACTTTAACAGATGACTTGACATGTGAAAAAGCATACACATTTTGCCGAAATTACCATACAAGTAAAGCTAAACTGGGTGAAAACATAGGTCGGTACATTCTGAACTTTCAGAACAGAACATACATGTATATTTTTTACATCAACTGAATAATTGCAGTTCATCGTTACATATACTGAAACATGATAATTAAGCATGCAAGTGATTGCAATTCGAAAATGAACTGTGTAGTTGTAATTAAGCTAGCTTTGACCATTCACATTTATATCAGTTTGCCACCACCAATCAATGTTTATTTCATTTCGTTTAGTTTTGAAAATGGGAACCAATGCATTAATATTTACACATTTTGCATATAACCATACATCGTGAAAAAACAACATTCTGAATCAAGTCTCGTACCTTTGATAATCGATAATTACTTACTCTCACACTACACTATATGGTTTACCTTTAATTGCGTGGTTAATAGTGTACTGTACTTAAAGGAAGTTATTGTTTGGTAGTATGCAATTTGATTATATAATTGAAGTTTTTTTATAACGTATGAATATATATAAGGTCGCGCCAAAGTATTTTGTTCGTCTGCAATACGACAACATAAACATCTAGCGGGCATGAGCTATTAAGCGCAGACTCGAGAGGAAAAAATACTTTCGATGAGCCGATCAGCTCTACAGAAACGTCTGTCATAGCAAGAGAGGCAAGCTTCGTTTAAACCTTTTAATTTCATAGTGCTTCGGACGCCAATCATGAAAATGGTTTTAAACTGGTTTATCAAAAGAGTTTTCGAAATGAATTATGAAGACATACATGAATAAAGGCTCCCGATATAACGTTAACGCCTATTACGGATCATGCTTAAATGGCGTTTAATAAGTGTGGTTATATTTATTTATTGCTGTCTTAAGCAATTGATTTTAATGAAATTTCCCAGATTCATAACAGGATTTAAAGCATTTTCTATAAAATCATTGCATTCTATTAATAGCTAGAATCGAAATTATTTACACAACAGGGGATGCTACTGTACGAACAATTATCAATCCTTTATATGTCGAGTTTTCTCCCTTTAACGACAATTTTACTAAGAGTTACTCGCTTTGATTTAGGACTATGATTTTACGTATGTCCATTGATTGTTTTATTTAAGATTTTAAACTATAAAACAGATAAATATGAGATGACAGCCCGGATCCGTTTTCTAGTGGTAACAACAATAGATAATTGTGCCAGGACACAGGGGTCACATACTCGAACGCTAGCTGAACCTTTTCCTTCAATGTCATAATTCGAGCGAGAGAGATGTAGTGTAAAATTTCATTAATGTCATGCACTAAATTTATGCACTTGCAACTATGACCCGTGAACAAACTAAAACGTGTTCTTATACTGTAGCGGTGCATATCAAGACACATCGGGTTTCGGTGTCATGTACTGTGTAAGAGCACCTTAAGACAAATCGGGCTCGATGTCATGTAATATGTCACTGCTTTTCAAGACAAATCGGGCTCGATGTGATGTAGCGCGTCTAAATACAAATCAGGCTTCGGTTTCATGTACTGCGTAAGTGCTTCTCAAGACAAATCGGGCTCGATGTCATGTACTGTGTCAGTGCGTCTTAAGACAAATCGGGCTGCGGTGTGATGTACTGTGTCAGTGCGTCTACAGACAAATCGGGCTTCTGTTTCACGTACTGCGTCAGTGCGTCTACCGACAAATCGGGCTTCATTGTCATGTACTGCGTCAGCGAATCTCAAGACAAATCGGGCTCGATGTCATGTACTGTGTCAGTGCATCTAAAGACAAATCGGGCTTCGGTGTCATTTACTGTGTCAGTGCATCTCAAGACAATTCGAGCTTCGGTGTCATGTATTACGTCAGTGCGTCCCAAGACAAATCCGCCCTGGTGTATCGGCATGTGTAAACGTTCTTTCGTGTGTGTTAGTATGTGTGTGTGTGTGTGCTTGCGCGCGTGCCACTTATGTTAGAAGCAGATGCACCAACTACTGATCGAACAAGACATCCACGGAAATAGACAATAAGGTGCAGGCGGTCGATGCATACGCACAATGTTGTCAAGGTTGTTATGCCTACCCGTTGTTGTTCTTAATATAAAAACAATACATTTTTCATTTGCAATAGGGTATACGTGACATAATTGTATGATACAGACTGAGAGAAACGGAGTCAAACAATGCCGCAGATGTTAGGTGGAGACTTAAGGGTACAACGGAAGGTATCTACAATCAATCGATTCTCGTGTTGATCCACATCCGTTATTATTTCAATTCTCTGAATCTTAAGTGACCACTGAAAAACAAGTTTCTTATGCACACTATTTCTTCCGGTCGGTATATGTATTCCTTCAGAAAAATAGCATAAAAAATCTTATTTAAACATTGACCCAGTTTGTGTTCAAACAATATGTTGGATAGTAGTATGATTTTTTTAAAAGGAACAACACCATTGGTTATATTTCGCATGTGTTAATTAAAAGACGCATATTGTTTTCTCATTTCGAGCATTATTATGAAAATTGATTCTTACTACACACGTTAGTTTAAGAATAGTAATAATATAACTAAATGCATTTAAAGAAGAATATTAGTCTTGCATATGCGCCTTGTTCTGAGAAAATTGTCTTAATGCATGTGCGCAAAGTGTCATCCCAGATTAGCCTGTGCAGTCCGCACAGGCTAATCAGGGACGACAATTTCCGCCAAAACTTTTTGGTACGGAGGGACTTCATTGCAGCTAAAAATTCCATAAAAGCGGAAAGTGTCGTCCCTTATGAGCCTGTGCGGACTGCACAGGCTAATATGGGACGACACTTTACGCACAAGCATGTTGTCCAGTTTTCTCAGAACGCGACTCATATCATAGTGCATAATTTGTTGCAAGTATCTGACGTGTCCTCTATCGAGAATCAAAGTCTTTACAACATCATAAATACCTCCTGTTAAGACATGCTCCCACTTCATTCATATATCATTATATGCTATCAAACGCCCATTGTCGTAGCCAGGTGAGTAAAACTTAACACTAAGTAAAGAGGCATTGTTGTCATTCAGATTGTCTGTTTACCAAGGCGATGTATTCGTCCTACCGCCTCACCCGATGTTAACGAATACAGTAATTCTTTGTTATTTTGGATACATGTTAAAGATGCATCGATAAAATGTGTTATCGTTTTATAAATGGTGGTAACACAGATTCGGAAGTATATCAATATACGTAATTAAAGGGAGCAAATAATCTCCCCGTATAGACATATGATTGAAATAAATGTTTTGATATTAAAAATATTGTTTGATTTATAAAAAAAAACACACTAAAACCTACTAAATGCAAATAAGTATAAAATTGTGTAATAACATATTGTTAGAAATACTTTCAATCTCATAGCGTCTGAAATACACTGCATATTCCTTTTTTCATCAGCTCACAAAACCTAAAATGTGGATTCCAATGAACGGTTTTACGCACTAGCGTTGATGTGAATTACCTTATTCGATATTAAGATTGCACAACTTGTATTAATATATGGAAAATGATGTTCGTATTTGAATACATAAAAAACATCTAAAATGCTCCAAGTGCATTCATGTTTTGTGAATAATTTTGTTGTACAAAAAATGCATAAGTTTGCACCAAGTGTGTCTATGTTTTCAAATGATGTTTTAATTTCAATGTACGCATTAAGATGTTGATATACAATTATCAAAATAGGTGGTGCCGATCACTTGCTAACACAAACATTAAGTCAATTTTAAAAATGTATCATATTGATGTTAAAATGTGATTTTTTATAAAATCACCACAATGTTTCCCACTGGCTCAGGCATTTTTGCTAATAAAATACAAGCGTCTCTTAAAATGTTATAACAAATCTTAAATATTGTGTTTCAGTCCACGTCATGTTTGTTTAATAAAACACACACAACTACCAAATACATACAATACTCAATAAATCTCTAATAAAACTATAAAATAAAATTGTTTTCCAATATAATCGTCATTTATTGTTTGTCAACTAACCCAACAACCATAATGTTTGTGTTGACCGTTACCTTTAAATCTATATATAGCAAGTTGTGCTTTCGAGCTGTTAATTTGATCACAATTTATCTTATTTATTTATATAGCTTTTTATCACTATTGCTTCATTCGGTAATATTCTATCAACGAAATTCAAATGTTCTAACATGGACAATTATAGAATGTCCGAAATAAAAGTGCAATATTTCTGCACGTAAATGAATATCCTTAAAAAGCAACATACATCGTTTTCATATAAACCGTTAATAGCGACCTCCTTACGCTATTACATCAAGTAACTAGTGAAACCAAACACATGTCTTCTCATAGTATAAGATTTACTGTAAAATGCGTAGAAAACAAATTTCAAAGACCGCAAATTTGACAGTTTCGAAACGTAACTTAAAGCGTTGACGTTATTTGCATAATCAAGACAGTGAATTGACAACGAACATAATAATTATCATCATGATAATAATTTTCATTATTAATATAAAGTATCATTATTGATAATAATCAGCTTCATTTATAAATACATTTAATAAAATTAAAAAGTATTGTTATTATTATTTATTCTGTATTAATTATTTTTGACACATTACCCTATTTTAATGTTGTGAATATATATAAGTCTACGATTCAGTTACGACACTGGTACGATTGAGTTACGACGAATCGTGGGGTTCGGTTGAAGTCTTGTGAATAGGGTCGCGAGTTCACTACGACGTGTAAGAATCTACTGCGACTGTACTACGAACGATGCAGACCTGTCACGACTAAGCTAGGACCTCACCGAACGCACCCATGAATAAGGCGCCAATATCTATTGATATTGATCTAAATCGGGAGAACCTTAGCGGGCTCGCAACTCACTCACTCGTGAGAGTCTTGATCTAAATCGCGAGAATCCTAGCGGGCTCGCAACTTATATGGGTGAACTCGTGAAAGTCTTGACAAAGTCGTAGCTGATTCGTAGATCACGTGATCACCAATTTCCCGATTGAGTCACAATGCCAAAGAACGCACTACGACGCTGTTACGAATCAACTGCGATTAAATTCAGTCTTAAAGGTCCTGGCCAAATTTTAAACACGTTTAAAATCTGGCCACGATTTTTCGTGAGCTCACTAGTTGCAAGAATCACTTACGACCGGCCCACGACTAGCTACGAATGAGTTAGGACCTTCGCCGATTGAGCTACGATTGTCCCCGACCTCAAAATATTGGAAATCGGGACAAATCGTGGGGAATCGGGTCGTAGTGGAATACCCCTATGATAGGCTTTTTGTGAGATGTATTAAGTTTATGATGTTTATTTTTTAATTGTAACACAGGCTTTGTTTTTGACCATTTACATACAAGAAAACAAAAAAAGTGGTAAACTTAATCTAAGTTTTTAGTGGAAAGTTATCAATTGTAAATTTAAATGGGTTGTTCGTTATAATTGTGTATGCGATAAGAAAAGGTGCACATACAAATAAAATGTATTTGTATATTATATATAAAACCGTTTTACAAAATATTTAGGTCATACTTAAGCAATCATCAATAGTATTAACATTTAATAAAAACAACCAATTCCCAACCGCTCTAAATTTTTGAGTAAGAAATAAAAACCTTTTACACCATGATATTATATTAAAATCAAAGTATTGTCATTAACATCTAACAATTAAGCATTAAATGTCATAAATAAGTTAGATAACCTAATCTCATGAAGCTTGTTATTCACATTCGGCAGTAGATTGCCAATTATTTATCTGCCAATCCGTTATTTCGTCTGACAATCCGCATACAGTAAGATAGCTCAAAACGTAAATTTGGATCTTACTACGAACACTGGTATTTATAGAACAATTGGTAATACCAAGATCGGACGATCCTTCATTTCTTAAGAGGTTTTATATGCGATAACAGTTTCTTATACTAGAAATACAATGAATAATTAAATGCAAAAGTAATAACAAACTTTGTATAAACATAAAGATTAATGTGATATTAATGTGTTTATGATTTTTAATCACAAAACATCAAACGTCTACGAATGTTTGAATATGACCAAAGCTTATGTATGCAGTGACCAGCGGTATCGATAATGACTTCTACTATGACCTGATATTTTACAGATATGTTTCGTATCTTTTCCGATGTTCTTCGCCGAATGGACAGCCAGCGTATGCGTCAGTCGTCCAAACGAGCTGCCAACAACCGTCTAAACTGATTGTTGTAAAAGTGTCCGAAACACCAAAGTCGTACAAACGAAAGTTTACGGTATGCCTGATGCCGTTGTTTGGAAATTTCAGCGACGCTCATTCGCTTGTGGAATGGGTTGAACTAAATCTCTTATTAGGGGCAGAGAAGTTTTTTGTATACGATAATTCATCAGCTGAAAACATACGTTGTGTTTTAAAAATGTACGCGGAGCGAAACATAGTCGAAATTGTGCAATGGCCAATACCAGTTAAAGATGTTCACTATGTAGGACAAATCGCGCAGCTTCAGGATTGTTTGTTTCGCAATAAACCAGAATCTGAATTTATCGTTAATGTGGATATGGATGAGTTTATAATTCCCAGGAAGGACAACGTACGTACGTGGTCGGATTTCGTAGCGAATTCGAGTTCTGGAGCATTTATTTTTCGTAATACATTCTTTCTTAAGGAAACTTATGACGAGAACAGTTCAAGCAATGCATTGGCGAAACAATTTAAGCTATATTCGTTGCTGTTATCGAAACATGAACCAAAAGTCTGGGTGCATGGGCAACGCTCAAAATATATTGCTAGAACATCGATGGTAACATGGCTTAGGGTGCATGACGTCCTACAATCGAGTTCGCAAATAGACTTGGTTTCTGAAGACCAGGCGATGTTGTTTCACTACCGGTACTGGGAAAACAAGAATGTTAATACTGACAACTTTGTGACCGATGAGACAGTGATACGAAAATACGGAGAAACTTTAGTCGATAACGTGAAACGGACTTGGACTGAAATTGAAGCGCATCGTTTGAAACATTGCGAACCTTCTTCTAAAAACACATCATAATCAAACAGGAGATACATTTAGTACAAATCAAATTTTACGTTAAATGTGTATTGAGATTAAAATAATACCAGTTGAATCATAACGGCTGTATTATTTCTTGAACGTTATGTTTGCTACTTAAATGTTTAATAATACTGTATATTCGCAATTACATGATTTATGGTCAATAACCGTATTTGTTAGTGCAAGTTAAATCATCGTTCTTATGAATGTATTATACCTGGATATACGTATGTTTATTAACGTGTATGTACACTCGTTATTGGCTCGATAGCGCTTCTGAATTGCACACATACGTGATATTACATTTGCATTTAAGTAAAACTATAGAATTTATGTAACGGTATGGCCCGTTAGTGCCGCTTTTTTGCAGATGACATTTTTACACAGTATTGCTTAGTAGCCATGCATTCATTAAACGATTATTCAAAGCCGGTCGTAATTAATGCGACGCTTAACATGCATTGTGTACAATCTGACAATTTAAATAAAACACATCCTATTACATAATTTTCGTTAAGAAATGTTATCATGCTATACATGTGAACCGCATCAAATCAAACAATGTGTACGAGTATGTATGCAGTTGTAGTCCCGTTTGATTTCGGGCGATTCCTATAAAGCCAGATGTTCATGTACCGTCTACTTATGTTCTAATATTTAATCCAAATGGGTATAATAAATGGATACATATCTATGAATGTTCAGTTAATCATTGAATAAACATAATTACAGCAAATATTCGACTATTATAGCTTTATATTGACTTCTTTATGCAAGTTCATCTTGTCTGGTACACTTGTTGTCTTGCTAAAATCAATGTTTACAATACCACTAACATAACTGACTTTGGCATATATTTAGCAGATACTCAATTTCGAACGTCGTGGCTCAACCCTTTTGAATAACTCACCAGGCCCAAGAGTAAACGTTACCTGAATGTCTTCAAATATAAAACTGTTTATGTGTGCAATGGTATATTAAAAGTGATATTATGGGCATTTTTCACTGTTGAATTGAGCTGAAAAGAATTAACAGGTCAAAATAGTTAGTTAAAATGTGGTTACTGACCAATTATCTGCAACTCATCTTGCTACCAGTTTTTTATGAAAAATATATATTATATTCGAAATTTTTCATGACTGGACAGTCCTCTAAGCCGAAATGATCCGTGAAACAAAATAGTGTCTTTGTCTCGTATGAACGAATCTGCACTAAAACTAAATTTAGATTCACATCGTAAATCGAATCATTTCTGTCGTCAGTTGTCAAAACGAAAGTATGGTTGATATTCAAATGCATTATTTTTCCTTTTCCGGGATATTGTTTTAGTTTGTTGATTCTGCATTAACAAATATAAGTATATATGTAGTGAACACACCAAAACTAAACAACGGTTGCGATTGACACCTAAAAACTGTTAGATGCCCATAGTATCACTTTAACAGATGACTTGACATGTGAAAAAGCATACACATTTTGCCGAAATTACCATACAAGTAAAGCTAAACTGGGTGAAAACATAGGTCGGTACATTCTGAACTTTCAGAACAGAACATACATGTATATTTTTTACATCAACTGAATAATTGCAGTTCATCGTTACATATACTGAAACATGATAATTAAGCATGCAAGTGATTGCAATTCGAAAATGAACTGTGTAGTTGTAATTAAGCTAGCTTTGACCATTCACATTTATATCAGTTTGCCACCACCAATCAATGTTTATTTCATTTCGTTTAGTTTTGAAAATGGGAACCAATGCATTAATATTTACACATTTTGCATATAACCATACATCGTGAAAAAACAACATTCTGAATCAAGTCTCGTACCTTTGATAATCGATAATTACTTACTCTCACACTACACTATATGGTTTACCTTTAATTGCGTGGTTAATAGTGTACTGTACTTAAAGGAAGTTATTGTTTGGTAGTATGCAATTTGATTATATAATTGAAGTTTTTTTATAACGTATGAATATATATAAGGTCGCGCCAAAGTATTTTGTTCGTCTGCAATACGACAACATAAACATCTAGCGGGCATGAGCTATTAAGCGCAGACTCGAGAGGAAAAAATACTTTCGATGAGCCGATCAGCTCTACAGAAACGTCTGTCATAGCAAGAGAGGCAAGCTTCGTTTAAACCTTTTAATTTCATAGTGCTTCGGACGCCAATCATGAAAATGGTTTTAAACTGGTTTATCAAAAGAGTTTTCGAAATGAATTATGAAGACATACATGAATAAAGGCTCCCGATATAACGTTAACGCCTATTACGGATCATGCTTAAATGGCGTTTAATAAGTGTGGTTATATTTATTTATTGCTGTCTTAAGCAATTGATTTTAATGAAATTTCCCAGATTCATAACAGGATTTAAAGCATTTTCTATAAAATCATTGCATTCTATTAATAGCTAGAATCGAAATTATTTACACAACAGGGGATGCTACTGTACGAACAATTATCAATCCTTTATATGTCGAGTTTTCTCCCTTTAACGACAATTTTACTAAGAGTTACTCGCTTTGATTTAGGACTATGATTTTACGTATGTCCATTGATTGTTTTATTTAAGATTTTAAACTATAAAACAGATAAATATGAGATGACAGCCCGGATCCGTTTTCTAGTGGTAACAACAATAGATAATTGTGCCAGGACACAGGGGTCACATACTCGAACGCTAGCTGAACCTTTTCCTTCAATGTCATAATTCGAGCGAGAGAGATGTAGTGTAAAATTTCATTAATGTCATGCACTAAATTTATGCACTTGCAACTATGACCCGTGAACAAACTAAAACGTGTTCTTATACTGTAGCGGTGCATATCAAGACACATCGGGTTTCGGTGTCATGTACTGTGTAAGAGCACCTTAAGACAAATCGGGCTCGATGTCATGTAATATGTCACTGCTTTTCAAGACAAATCGGGCTCGATGTGATGTAGCGCGTCTAAATACAAATCAGGCTTCGGTTTCATGTACTGCGTAAGTGCTTCTCAAGACAAATCGGGCTCGATGTCATGTACTGTGTCAGTGCGTCTTAAGACAAATCGGGCTGCGGTGTGATGTACTGTGTCAGTGCGTCTACAGACAAATCGGGCTTCTGTTTCACGTACTGCGTCAGTGCGTCTACCGACAAATCGGGCTTCATTGTCATGTACTGCGTCAGCGAATCTCAAGACAAATCGGGCTCGATGTCATGTACTGTGTCAGTGCATCTAAAGACAAATCGGGCTTCGGTGTCATTTACTGTGTCAGTGCATCTCAAGACAATTCGAGCTTCGGTGTCATGTATTACGTCAGTGCGTCCCAAGACAAATCCGCCCTGGTGTATCGGCATGTGTAAACGTTCTTTCGTGTGTGTTAGTATGTGTGTGTGTGTGCTTGCGCGCGTGCCACTTATGTTAGAAGCAGATGCACCAACTACTGATCGAACAAGACATCCACGGAAATAGACAATAAGGTGCAGGCGGTCGATGCATACGCACAATGTTGTCAAGGTTGTTATGCCTACCCGTTGTTGTTCTTAATATAAAAACAATACATTTTTCATTTGCAATAGGGTATACGTGACATAATTGTATGATACAGACTGAGAGAAACGGAGTCAAACAATGCCGCAGATGTTAGGTGGAGACTTAAGGGTACAACGGAAGGTATCTACAATCAATCGATTCTCGTGTTGATCCACATCCGTTATTATTTCAATTCTCTGAATCTTAAGTGACCACTGAAAAACAAGTTTCTTATGCACACTATTTCTTCCGGTCGGTATATGTATTCCTTCAGAAAAATAGCATAAAAAATCTTATTTAAACATTGACCCAGTTTGTGTTCAAACAATATGTTGGATAGTAGTATGATTTTTTTAAAAGGAACAACACCATTGGTTATATTTCGCATGTGTTAATTAAAAGACGCATATTGTTTTCTCATTTCGAGCATTATTATGAAAATTGATTCTTACTACACACGTTAGTTTAAGAATAGTAATAATATAACTAAATGCATTTAAAGAAGAATATTAGTCTTGCATATGCGCCTTGTTCTGAGAAAATTGTCTTAATGCATGTGCGCAAAGTGTCATCCCAGATTAGCCTGTGCAGTCCGCACAGGCTAATCAGGGACGACAATTTCCGCCAAAACTTTTCGGTACGGAGGGACTTCATTGCAGCTAAAAATTCCATAAAAGCGGAAAGTGTCGTCCCTTATGAGCCTGTGCGGACTGCACAGGCTAATATGGGACGACACTTTACGCACAAGCATGTTGTCCAGTTTTCTCAGAACGCGACTCATATCATAGTGCATAATTTGTTGCAAGTATCTGACGTGTCCTCTATCGAGAATCAAAGTCTTTACAACATCATAAATACCTCCTGTTAAGACATGCTCCCACTTCATTCATATATCATTATATGCTATCAAACGCCCATTGTCGTAGCCAGGTGAGTAAAACTTAACACTAAGTAAAGAGGCATTGTTGTCATTCAGATTGTCTGTTTACCAAGGCGATGTATTCGTCCTACCGCCTCACCCGATGTTAACGAATACAGTAATTCTTTGTTATTTTGGATACATGTTAAAGATGCATCGATAAAATGTGTTATCGTTTTATAAATGGTGGTAACACAGATTCGGAAGTATATCAATATACGTAATTAAAGGGAGCAAATAATCTCCCCGTATAGACATATGATTGAAATAAATGTTTTGATATTAAAAATATTGTTTGATTTATAAAAAAAAACACACTAAAACCTACTAAATGCAAATAAGTATAAAATTGTGTAATAACATATTGTTAGAAATACTTTCAATCTCATAGCGTCTGAAATACACTGCATATTCCTTTTTTCATCAGCTCACAAAACCTAAAATGTGGATTCCAATGAACGGTTTTACGCACTAGCGTTGATGTGAATTACCTTATTCGATATTAAGATTGCACAACTTGTATTAATATATGGAAAATGATGTTCGTATTTGAATACATAAAAAACATCTAAAATGCTCCAAGTGCATTCATGTTTTGTGAATAATTTTGTTGTACAAAAAATGCATAAGTTTGCACCAAGTGTGTCTATGTTTTCAAATGATGTTTTAATTTCAATGTACGCATTAAGATGTTGATATACAATTATCAAAATAGGTGGTGCCGATCACTTGCTAACACAAACATTAAGTCAATTTTAAAAATGTATCATATTGATGTTAAAATGTGATTTTTTATAAAATCACCACAATGTTTCCCACTGGCTCAGGCATTTTTGCTAATAAAATACAAGCGTCTCTTAAAATGTTATAACAAATCTTAAATATTGTGTTTCAGTCCACGTCATGTTTGTTTAATAAAACACACACAACTACCAAATACATACAATACTCAATAAATCTCTAATAAAACTATAAAATAAAATTGTTTTCCAATATAATCGTCATTTATTGTTTGTCAACTAACCCAACAACCATAATGTTTGTGTTGACCGTTACCTTTAAATCTATATATAGCAAGTTGTGCTTTCGAGCTGTTAATTTGATCACAATTTATCTTATTTATTTATATAGCTTTTTATCACTATTGCTTCATTCGGTAATATTCTATCAACGAAATTCAAATGTTCTAACATGGACAATTATAGAATGTCCGAAATAAAAGTGCAATATTTCTGCACGTAAATGAATATCCTTAAAAAGCAACATACATCGTTTTCATATAAACCGTTAATAGCGACCCTCCTTACGCTATTACATCAAGTAACTAGTGAAACCAAACACATGTCTTCTCATAGTATAAGATTTACTGTAAAATGCGTAGAAAACAAATTTCAAAGACCGCAAATTTGACAGTTTCGAAACGTAACTTAAAGCGTTGACGTTATTTGCATAATCAAGACAGTGAATTGACAACGAACATAATAATTATCATCATGATAATAATTTTCATTATTAATATAAAGTATCATTATTGATAATAATCAGCTTCATTTATAAATACATTTAATAAAATTAAAAAGTATTGTTATTATTATTTATTCTGTATTAATTATTTTTGACACATTACCCTATTTTAATGTTGTGAATATATATAAGTCTACGATTCAGTTACGACACTGGTACGATTGAGTTACGACGAATCGTGGGGTTCGGTTGAAGTCTTGTGAATAGGGTCGCGAGTTCACTACGACGTGTAAGAATCTACTGCGACTGTACTACGAACGATGCAGACCTGTCACGACTAAGCTAGGACCTCACCGAACGCACCCATGAATAAGGCGCCAATATCTATTGATATTGATCTAAATCGGGAGAACCTTAGCGGGCTCGCAACTCACTCACTCGTGAGAGTCTTGATCTAAATCGCGAGAATCCTAGCGGGCTCGCAACTTATATGGGTGAACTCGTGAAAGTCTTGACAAAGTCGTAGCTGATTCGTAGATCACGTGATCACCAATTTCCCGATTGAGTCACAATGCCAAAGAACGCACTACGACGCTGTTACGAATCAACTGCGATTAAATTCAGTCTTAAAGGTCCTGGCCAAATTTTAAACACGTTTAAAATCTGGCCACGATTTTTCGTGAGCTCACTAGTTGCAAGAATCACTTACGACCGGCCCACGACTAGCTACGAATGAGTTAGGACCTTCGCCGATTGAGCTACGATTGTCCCCGACCTCAAAATATTGGAAATCGGGACAAATCGTGGGGAATCGGGTCGTAGTGGAATACCCCTATGATAGGCTTTTTGTGAGATGTATTAAGTTTATAATGTTTATTTTTTAATTGTAACACAGGCTTTGTTTTTGACCATTTACATACAAGAAAACAAAAAAAGTGGTAAACTTAATCTAAGTTTTTAGTGGAAAGTTATCAATTGTAAATTTAAATGGGTTGTTCGTTATAATTGTGTATGCGATAAGAAAAGGTGCACATACAAATAAAATGTATTTGTATATTATATATAAAACCGTTTTACAAAATATTTAGGTCATACTTAAGCAATCATCAATAGTATTAACATTTAATAAAAACAACCAATTCCCAACCGCTCTAAATTTTTGAGTAAGAAATAAAAACCTTTTACACCATGATATTATATTAAAATCAAAGTATTGTCATTAACATCTAACAATTAAGCATTAAATGTCATAAATAAGTTAAACATTTACGTTACACTTTTCATTAAAGATATCATCTGAAAATTAAAGCTTTAATTGTTATTCGTAGCAACGTGTCGAGTCATAGAATGCTTAATATTATTGCTACTTGTTAACGTTTATAATCAAAATCACTAAATAATCCAACATTTTATTTAAATGGTTTAATGCTGTTGTCATTATTATGGTTAACATATAACAAGTCAATGTGTTACGTTTAACACTATTACCTTAAATCAGTTTCCATTGTACCTAAAATCAATTTGTTTAAATATATTACATATGACTGAAAACACATAATTCCATGGGTTAAATATGTCCAGTAAATTAGTAATATCCAACTTTTACAGCAAATTCGGTTGATTAATGCCCCATTGATTAAATATCATCTATAATCAACGACACGTGCTACGTAGTTAGGCTACGTTCTAAACAAATGTAGTTCCTTGTATTTAACAACTCAATGTTATATTGATGTTATACAACTTTAGATTTGCAATTCAATATTAATAAAATTGTAATTAATAACGCACGACTCTTTGTCACAGAACGATGTTCTGATTAAAAGAAATGATTTTGTGATCAGCGGTTATTTTTGGAACGCGGAGTAATACAGTTACCTTGGTTACACTACAGTCATTATCAGAGAACGACAAACACTCATGAAAACTCGAAATTATCCAGTTAAACTAATTTTGTTTAAATTACAAGGTTTACTGAATAAAAAGTGGGATAACTAGAATAATAGGCTTTTTGTTTTCTAAGCCTCGCATGATAAACCTGATCTATAATCAACACTAACCTATTATTCTCTATTTAACATACGAGAGCAGCAGTAACACGAAGGGGAACAACTCCTCTCGTTTTAGTGTTGGCGTACACATGAATAATGTTCCTTTATTTATTAATGCTCGATATAAAAATTGTAAAATCTGTTTAAAGTGACATTTTCACGTTTTTGTAAAGTTGACGAAATTCTTTCACATTCGCACATTTTTGGTGTAGTTATGATATGATTGAGGATACAGTAATACTGAACATTTACCATGCTCTAAAATATCCATGTTATGCATCTTTTGACGAATTCAGAACCTGAAAATTATCAAGCGTTGCAACGCGAAACGATTGAATAATTTGGAGAGTGCTGCTGTTGTCGTTATAGTTTGTGACAGTACGAGGATTGCTTATATAAAGTATAAAATACATTACTAATTGTATGAGCACGGATGGTTGAGTGGTCTAAGCATTGGACTTTTACTCCAGGGGTCAGTGGTTCGAGCCCAGTTAAGGGTTTCCTTATTTTTTATCTTGTTTTTACTGGAGCTTCTAAGATCCAATGCTTACATTTTTCAGTATAAAGCGGGAAGCGGACAACGACAATGAGCGAGGCATGGTATTGTAATGCCATGGGGAGGGGGGGGAAGAGGGTTAGGGTAAGGGTTAGGGGTCGGGTTTGGGTTAGGGTTAGCCTTAACCCATACCTTTAACCTTACCCGTCCCCTAACCATAACCATAACCTAACCATAACCCAGGGTTATCTCCCCTTTATCAGGCCTCGCTCGTTTAAATTGTCCTCTTTCCTAGCATTTAATGACGAACTTCAATATCTGCCAAAATCTTTAAAAATGGCCCATTACATTGTAATATAAAGATTCTTTTGTTAGGGTCTGGATCTTAACACTGCGATTAACGTTCTTATACATACTATTCGTATAAAAACTTCGTTGTGTAATTTCTATTAAAAGAGTTTTATGTTGCGGGTATGCATATTGTTCTGTTATCTATCTCTGGGTAATGATTTTTTATTTCAACAAACAGTTATAAGTGTTTTTTGATAAATGGCTGGGTATAATTGTTGATTTAATCAACGTATTGGTAATAATAATTCCTAAACCAAAATATTTGTGTAATTATTCCTAAATCTCTATCATGGTAATTATTGTTTGTTTTTACTTCGTAAATTGGTTCAAAGCCAGAACCAACACCTTTTAATAGATGGAGCTGCTGGTGAAGGTACCGCTAAGCAACTTGCTGCGATTTGCTTGTCCGTGGTTTGTTGGATTACTCAGTCTGTGTTTTTTCACATTGCTCTTTTTTTGTTGATTTGCTCACTTCTGTGATTGTATTTCTCTTGTCTGTGATTTGCTGCATTACTCTGGGTTTGTGGTCTGTGATTTGTTGCTTTTCACACTTTTGTGATTGCATAAATCTGGTCTGGGGTCTGTTGGTTTACTCTAGTCTGTGATTTGTTGCATTATTATGATCTGTCATTTTAGTGCATTAATCTGGTATTTGATTTGTTGCATTACTATCTTCTGTGGTGGTACTACTCTGGTCTTTGATTTCGTGCATTACTTTGGTATACAATTTGTTGCATTACTATCTTCTGTGATGGCACTACTCTGGTCTGTGATTTCGACAATTATTATTGTATGTGATTTGTTGCATTACTTATAAGTATATTAAGTATATAAGTATATTAAGTATATTTAGTATATAACTTGTTTTATTTGCGATAACGGCTTCGTTGCGTTGCGTACACAATATTGTGTATAGGTGAATTTCATCTTACTGTGTATATGCATTTAGGATATGATTGTATTTTGCTAAAAGCATGTATTGTTGATTATGCAAATAAATCATCCGTTAACCGTTAAATGGTGAGTTTTACAATCTGATTTTCATTTTTACTGAAGACATTTACCGACTCAATGACAAAAACAAACAACCAACACCATAAAATATATACCATTGCTCGCATTTTATGCGAAGCATTTTTTTCAATTTTCGCTTCTACATCACTATATTTATGTATTTTGCTAAAAGCATGTATTGTTGATTATGCAAATAAATCATCCGTTAACCGTTCAATGGTGAGTTTTACAATCTGACTTTCAATTTAACTGAAGACTTTTACCGAGTCAATAACAAAAACAAACAACCAACACCATAAAATATATACCATTGCTCGCATTTTATGCGAAGCATTTTTTTTTTCAATTTTCGCTTCTACATCACTATATTTTTATTATCTATAAGCTAATATTTGCTCGTAGAAAACTTATGTTTATAGTATAACTTAAACGTAATGCTTGTGATTTAGATATGAACACGAAGTAATGACTTTTATTATGCATTTATCGTTGATGCAAAGCTAGTAAAGAGTTAAATGTGTTTGTAGCATTGCCCGTATGTGCCTATTGTACTGCTGCGTCAAGCAGGGAACAAGCGCTTGAATAAATGTATTGTACTGCTCCGTCAAGCAGGGAACAAGCGCTTGAATAAATGCATTGTACTGCTCCGTCAAGCAGGGAACAAGCGCTTGAATAAATGTATTGTACTGCTCCGTCAAGCAGGGAACAAGCGCTTGAATAAATGTACGAGATTTTACGATTGCATTGTCATGTGATCTTTTGATGAGATATATCGTCAGTGCATGCAAATATAACCACCATTGACGATTGATCACTAGTTTAAGCTGGCATAAAAATTTATTGGCATAAAACTAGTTTGTTCAGACATTTTGGTGTGAATATATTATACAACATTAATATGCGTGCATTGTTGAACACAAAAAGCACACATATATCAGCGATGAACACGGTTTAGTATTTGCATTTAACATTAGACAATGTGGTTTCCAACAAGCTTTTTAATATCAAGAATAACGTGTTTGATATTGGTATATTTATTTTGAAATGAGATTTTCACATTTCTGAGCACAAAAACATAAAGTGGCGTGTATAACTGTATGCAAATATACGGACAACAATGTCTGAGTTGGACTCAGCATTTTAAAAGGCACAGAGTCCCGGGATAATGGTCTAATGTGAACACTGTTGTATGCACATTGAATACAATGTATTTTAATTAAGTCAATTTTAGGGTTGCACAACAGAAGTGTTAATGATGTATATGCATAACTTTTCTATAATGTAAACAAAGTTAACTGCATATGATAAATGTACAACAAGTATCTTGTTTATGATTTGAATACATACTTATTATTTTGCTATTATAGAGAGGCGCGACTGACCTAAAATTGACGGCTGTGAAATTTGAAACGACATTCCCGCTTATTCCATTCATTGCCATCCAGTCGGACCATGATGTGAATGTGGAGTAGGAGCCATAGAAATGAGCTTGAGTCGGGTCTTTAGAAAGTTCTTCGTAAGGAACGATGAAATTGAACAGGTTTAGCATCAAGGCGTCCGTGGGCTCTTCAGCTGGCGAGTTTGCTCCGATCAAGCCAACGGCTTTGAATGAAGGCATGTCGATTGTGTACATTGAATCCTTGCTGAACGAATGACTTACATTTAATAATTGATTATAGATCCGTGTCTAGTGACTGTCCAGTAATCGGATTATCAAACGCTTTCAACGCTTCTCCCGTTGTATGGTTTAGCAAAACCAGATCTCAAATAAATTGGAGAGAATAATCGGTGTGAGATAGGTGTGGGTGTGGTGGAAATGTCATGTGAATGACGCCCTTGACATCAAACAAAAAATGGGATGAAACGCCTGCTATCTCAGACTTTGCATATCCGGTTATTCTCATGGTAAGCTCCCTTTTGTAAAAAAAATTCTGACACGTGTGTCCATAATGTAAAAATATGCTCTGGCATTTGACGAAATGTTTACATTCGGAACTGTAATGTCAGGTAAACCCGCAACTCGACGCTAGTCAATTTTTTCTTCAACACCGTCCAAGATTTTGCGATCGGTTGTTCATCAATGGAAGGCGCGGTCTTATATTTAGAAAACAATTGATTTTATCAAATTCATAATATCCGATGACACGCACTGAAGGCCATCCATGCATTTCCAGACAAGAGTCGTGTAGAAGAGCGAACCCGGCGTTGTAGACAACTCCATCCACGGCAGGAACTCGGACTTGCGCCTCCATGTACCACACATGGGAATGCTCTTGTCATCCGATTGCAGATCAGGTATGTTTACTATGAAGGAGAACAGCTCAAATGCGTCATATATTATACCCGCTGAATACTGTTTGTACTTGTCGGGTGTTAACGGATTCGGATATTCCAGCAAATAATCAGAATTATAAATGGACACATGTGGTTTATGTTCTGGTAAAACAAATGACTTGGGAGCACTGTCTATTATACCATTTACCGGATCGTTGGCGACGTAAAATACCTCACTGGCTATTCCACTGATAGGATTACTAAATACTTGCAATTACATCATATGTAATTGGATGCCGGTAAACTACAAATTCACGAAACAATCAAAGACACGTAGAATCGTTTTGAAGAAGTTTTCTGTTTATAGTGTAGCCTTCGAAATTGAAAAGTTTCTGTAAACTGTAGTCGCTAACCTTTGCATAGACTGATCCGTTGAAGTAGTCAACTGTAGAAACGTTAGGGTCCAGGGAGCCACCTCTGCGAATGAAGTTCTCAGGGTCGGTATAGCATCTGACCCGAACGATGGTGGATAACAATATTCATCCAACGAGAATAAGTATATCCATATTAAATCGTGCTTACAATGAGATGTATATGCTGTCTATTCGTCTCGATGTCAAATGTACATCTGAGAAGAGAATTCGACAGTCATGTTATATCTAGGATACACTAAATTATTATCTGCGCATATCTTAGATCAAACTTGAATATGTATTGTTTGATGTAATGTTGAAACTTAACATATGAACACCGTTTTAGTGATCACCAAAGATACTCGCAAACAAAAATTAAGCTCAAAGGGCTGGTCTTTGCAATGCGATTTTTGTGCTGCGTGAACACGTTTTATTGACCTGAAAAAGGTTATCATGCTTACAAAACAAAGAAGTAAAGCTTAATTCACACTATGTTTATATTTGAACTTACCTTTGACTTTTTTCTTATAAGGAATATACAGTGGAACCCCTCGAAACCGGACATCCCCAGGACGACCAAGAGAAAATTCCGGTTTTGAGAGGATTCCGTCCGGTTTAGAGGGGAAGTTGACTTTTTTACTTTCAGAGGGTCAATTACATAGCCTAATGTGGAAAAACACATACTTTCAGCAAATGTTAATATTGTATTTATATATAGCGTGCATTAATAGTGCAGCATCTTGAGTGAAGATTTAGGCAACATCTCTGACTCTTTTGATTTTGTCTTCTAGAGACATTTCCACGCGCTTTCGCTTAGGAGGAGGTTTGGACATTTTTAGTCTTTCTTATCCTAATTGCCAAGTCGAAAATCTAAATGAATATCTAAATGCAACTGTTTCAAGAAATCTGCAAATCACCATTATATATGACACTTAATTAGCAATTGTAATAAATTTACTAAATTTCACTGAAGATAATGTCAAACTTTTATCGTACGTATGCATTGTCTTTGAAAAAAAGTTTATATAATAAAATATAAAAACACTCTTAATACATGAATAGTTTATGATATGTGTGTTAAGATAAGGACTTGAAACACAAGAAATCCAATATTAAGCAATTTTATTTCCATCAAAACGCGTATGGTAATAAAAAGTTTACTTACACATGTATTGCAAATGCACTGCAAGTATTGTAAATGTAGTTCCACTTAAAATGTACACAAAGAGCACAATTGAGATAACATATTAAAAAAAAATTTTTTTAATGCAACAATATCACTTATTCACACAGCGTACTTCTAGTTTGCCATGAAGGTATTCATCAATGGTTTCGATAAGGCTATTAACACGTTAAATGAAAGTTATAAAAACATGTTCGCTATTCAACCTCTACAAATAATAGTCTGTCCATAAAGTTAATTGAGCAAGTCTTCGAATTGAACAAGTCAGTATTCATAATACTTCAAAAACTAACGCTTGCCGACTTGTGTTCTTATTCCTTATGTCAATATGTAAACTCAAGGATCATAAGTTATCAGGTACATGTCCTCAATCTGTAATCCGGATATCGGCAATACTTAAGAGTTGGAACACTTTGCTAATGTTTAATTGTAACATTTTTAATAATTGAAACACATGTGGCCAAATATCGAAATGTTTATATTAATATACGTTTGAAGGTATACCTCACGTTTTTTGCCAAGCAGGTTTTACTTGAAATATAGTCCATAAATGTGTTCTGGAGTCTTTGATTTCCAATCCACTGGTTAGAACTTTTGCCACGAGGTCAGCTACAGTTTCAAATGTCTAAACCAAAAAAACACAATACTTTTAAATGAGATAATTAACAAAAGCACTACACGAAAGAAGAATATGTTTTGTTATTCAATAATGCTGGTATTTGTACGTGCATATATTTCTCTTTTACTTTTTATAATGAGAATTACAATAATTATCAAATATTTTCAAAATCATCAACGACCATTCACGCATCATTTTGCAATATCGGAAGCATCAACTGAAAGTAAAATGGCATGTTAAACCGGTAAGAAACATATTCGGGTTAATGGTCAGTCGATGTTATGTTCGACATCAATATTTTTCCGTGTACCTGCATCTTGAATTCCTTGAAATGATACACGTCCCCAGTTTTCATTATCATCAGTTTCTTGATGCGGAAGTGTTCGTCCACAAACTCCAGTGTGAAGACATGCAGCGATCCGCCCGGTTCAGCAGTATTTGTTGTAGCCTGTCTCACAAGAAATGTTCCGGGCTAGGAGAAAAAGAGACATCTGTATGAACTATATTCGTTAAATATATACAACAATGTATCCAAAATGCTGACATGTAATATAAACATATCCGAACAAACGAGTATGTTTCGGTTTGAAATTTAATATCACAGTGTTTAAATATGAAGATTTTTTCGCTGTTAATTTAAAATCATTTCCGGCCATTGTCATTTATTCACGGATATAAAATGCGTTCGTTTTTGGAATATCATAACATTATGTACTTTGCTATGAGCTCCCCTCCGGTAAATAAGTGTACCCATATATAAGTGCAATACGGATACATTTGAACAAATATGCCATTTGTGGAATCGTCTTTAGTGAACAAAGTAGTAACACGAGGTCGCGAAACACAGACACATTAAAACGCATATGACATTTGTAATATCGTCTTTTGTGGATAAAGTAGTATCACGAGGTCTCGAAACATGTTTATCAGATACGGAATCATACAATTCATATCAATTTTGAATTAAATGGTGATTTTTGCATGTAATGCCTTCAGAAAAAACAAAAACCACAGTGAGATGAACAGTGAAGATAGAATTTCAAACAAGCGAGCATGAACGTTCAGCTGTAGATTTGGTCTTTGTTTGGAACACATCAAGAGATAAGATCCATCGGTTCGTCGAATTGAGAGTGAACCTCATTCATAAACAACCAACGTTTTGTTTACAAGAATGGTTTACCTTTAATACTTAAGCGTGCTTTTGTTATTGCGTTTATTTTCTTTTGACGACGATAAGAGCATTGAGCTGATGGGTACAGAAGAATGTGGTCAACACAAACTATCAAGATGACTTGTAATTCTCAAAACCGCATAGTAATAAGGTATTTTAAATTCGAACTTTCGATGAAGTATTTGCCATTCCAAAAAAGGCGTTGCCATGTACCTATACGCAATTAATCATCATGTTAAGAAAATAATATGCTTTCGAATCATATTGTTTTCCATATTTGTCTTACATAATAAGAAAAAAATAACTCAGGTCGTGAATACAAACGTTACTTCTGAGGTACATGCCAACAAGCGTGATTCTATATGATTTTAAAAATAATTGGGTATAATTATTTCTTTAAATACATAACTATTTTTCGGATCTCTTACCGGTTTTCTTTCGAGTTCCTCTTTGGCTTCTTTTTTGCCAAGCTGTCCGCGATACCATTCACAATCTTAAATGCCTGTCGAGTATATCAATGTTAAAGAAAATTTAATGAACTTCGATATGTTAATATTAGAACTCGGATATATGTTTAAAAAATAATGACTATTCCCAGTGCAAGGTATAAATTAAACTCATTCAAGTTACTTCATCAATTCTCGTTTACAAATGGTCACGTACGGTCGCGTCTAGAAGAGTGCGAAGATGGTCTAAATCCCGAATCATCAGAGAGCGGTTGATTCGACCCGGGAAGTGGTGCGGGTTGTACTGTCAGTGTAGCGCGATGGGTCTGGACATGCGGTGGTACGGGTGGCACTTGCGGTACTGGTGTACGTACCGGGGCAACGGTGCCAATGCGAGGAGAACGAGGTGGTACAATAGGCAAAGTGGAAGGTGACGTTGGAATGGCTAAAAGAAAGAAATACACCAGAATTAATGTGACGTTCGTTTGAAAAGAAATAACAGGCTAAGGTTGAACCAGCTAAGGTAAAAAACGATGAACACAATGCTGCATCAAAATGTTTTACAGAAACTGAATGTTTTTGACATCATAACATAATTTGCACATTAGTCGAAAAAGACACATTCAAATGCTTTATCATTACTGAATTTATAAATCTGTAAAGGCGTTCAATTATTATAACGATATTCCTTATTTAATGTTTTCTATTCGATGCGCCTAACGCATGGCTGTTTAGTATTTAACTAAATCTATTAAAAAAAGATTGAATTCAAAATGTTCAACATATATCTGCACCACTATGTTTCGAAAAAATACTATCCAAATTACTCGTCGCTCTTTACCTCTCGGGTGCGTCGGAATCTCCAGTTCTTCATTCTTTGTTTCCTGATATACGGGTTCATTTTCCTCTTGCGTCCATATACCTGGTATAACGTCGTCTTCATGATTCACTTCTTCTACACCAATATCATTACACGGTTCTAAAAGTATCAGAAATAAATTATATACAGCATCGAACTGTCTACACAGTAAAACATGTTAGCACCAAGCTTTTTGTACGCTATACTGTCCAGTATAGCTCATCAATACACGTTAACAACAAAACAAAATCCAAGGGAAGTAACGAGCTTAAAAGGGAGATAATTTCTATTTTATATCATTTGGCAGGTACAGATCATTTTCACAAGGGAAGTGATATTTTTTTAAAGGATATAATATGAAACAAATTTTAAGGTCAATGTCAAGGTCATCCTTCACGGACAAAAGTCAAAAAATACAGGTCAAGGGACGTAATAAGCTATAAATGGGAGATAATTTCGAAACTTGCCAAATTATATATTGAAGTTTTATTTCAAAGCGGCGCAATATGGGGCATTGTGTTTCTGACAAACACATCCCTTGTTTTTAATGCAGCTGTTATAAAAAACTTAATGAAATATTAATTTGGTTGACTGATCTTTTTTATTTATATTGATCATTCAAACTTGCTCATATTCTTCCTTATGATATCAATGTGTGATTTTCATGTCCCCTACCAGTGAAACCAGAGGGGACTTATGGTTTGCGCTCTGTCTGTCAGTCTGTCTGTCAGTCTGTCCGTCAGACTTTTCTGGATCCTGCGATAACTTAAAAAGTTATTCACTGTCTCAGCCAAACATGGCCGAACCGATGGACATGTCCTGTACAATTTTGTAAGGTGCGGCTCGTTGGTCAAATTTACAGGACCGATTGTCCGGTAAAAAATGAGAACGAATTCGTTGGTTGGTATAGGTATTTTTATGGCTCTGAAAGTTTTCTGAGTTGCAAAAATAGCGATAGCGTCTTTATTCACGTGCTTTTCTGTAACAACGCTCTTTCTGCTGACGGAATTTTCCGAGGGCACCTGATTGGTCCATTTTTGTGCATCTTACGAATGCAGGTCAGGACAGTTTAAATCCATGACGGCCTAGTCGCTTAACAAGATAATGATAAATCTGATTATCAAATGATACAGAGATCAATTTGTGTGGTTGTGATAGTAATGTTTAATTATGATCGTTGTCATTGGAACCGTTATTGTCTTGGGTGTCAATGACCATGCATGAAATAGGCTGGTCATCATTTATTGAGGTCTTCGTTGGTTTGGGCCGCTTTGACCAGACTCCTATCTGACATGCACGCTAAAGGTAGCTTAGGTAAACAAGTTTCGGTTAATTTTGTTTTGGAAAATGTTCTTAAGATGTTACGAAGGAGCGATTCCCGGCGTAAAATTAGAATGATTGATGAGAAAATGTATATTGACTGTTGACATGCGTTTATCATTTTTATGCCCCCTTCAAAAAAGAGGGGGGGGGGTATATTGTTTGTGGGTCCGTCTGTCTGTCGGTCCGTCGGTCCGTCAAGCAGATGGTTTCCGGATGATAACTCAAGAACGCTTAGGCCTAGGATCATGAAACTTCATAGGTATATTGATCATGACTGGCAGATGACCCCTATTGATTTCCAGGTCACTAGGTCAGAGGTCAAGGTCACAGTGACTCGAAATAGTAAAATGGTTTCCGGATGATAACTCAAGAATGCTTAGGCCTAGGATCATGAAACTTCATAGGTATATTGATCATGACCGGCAGATGACCCCTATTGATTTTCAGGTTACTAGGTAAAAGGTCAAGGTCACAGTGACTCGAAACAGTAAAATGGTTTCCGGATGATAACTCAAGATTGCTTACGCCTAGGATCATGGAACTTCATAGGAACATTAAACATGACTGGCAGATGACCCCGATTGATTTTCAGGTCACTAGGTCAAAGGTCAATGTCACAGTGGCTCGAAATAGTAAAATGGTTTCCGGATGATAACTCAAGAATGCTTACGCCTAGGATCATGAAACTTCATAGGTACATTGATCATGACTGCCAGATTACCCCTATAACTTTTCAGGTCACTAGGTCAAAGGTCAAGGTCAGGGTGGCTTGAAACAGTAAAATGGTTTCCGGATGATAACTCAAGAATAATTAGGCCTATGATCATGAAGCTTCATAAGTTTTTATCCCCACGTTTTTCGGAGAAAAAGTGGGGATATTCTGGTGATGTGCGTCTGTCCGTCCGTCGGTCCGTCCATCCTGGCCACCTGCTCCTCCTACACTATTAACACTAGAACCTTGAAACTTACATACATGGTAGCTATGAGCATATGTGCGACGGTGACAGTGACGTAATTTTGTTCTGACCTCGGTCAAAAGTTATAGAGGTTGGGGCGGGGCCGGGTCAGAGATTTTCACTCATTTTTTTATGTTATTTTACATTAACTTCTTCATTTCTGCACCGATTTACTTCAAATTGATACTGAGCCACTCTTATGACAATATGGTCAATCTCAAATAAAGGCAAGGCGCCATTACCAACCCTGAGGCGCCCGGCCACATAGGCCACGACCACCCAAAATTGCCGTTTACTATAATTTCTTCATTTCTATACCGATTCACTTCAAATTGATACTGAACCTCTCTTATGACAATACGGTCAATCTCAGCTATGCAAGGTCCCAGTACCAACCCTAGGGCACCCGCCCACATAGGCCACGTCCACATAGGCCACGCCCACCCAAAATTGCCTTTTACTATAATTTCTTCATTTCTACACCGATTCACTTCAAATTGATACTGAACCTCTCTTATGAGAATACGGTCAATCTCAGCTATGCATGGCCCCATTACCTACCCTGGGGCGCCCCGCCCACATAGGCCATGCCCATATAGGCCACGCCCACCTAAAATTGCCTTTTACTATAATTTCCTCATTTCTACACCGATTCAATTCAGATTGATACTGATCCTCTCTTATGACAATACAGTTAATCTCAACTATGCATGGCTCCATTACCAACCTTGGGGCGCCCTGGCCACATAGGCCACGCCCACTCCAAATTGCCTTTTACTATAAATTCTTCATTTCTACACCGATTAACTTTAAATTGATTATGAACCTCTTTTATGACAATACAGTCAATCTCAATTATGCATGGCCCCATTACCAACCCTGGGGCGCCCCGGCCACATAGGCCACGCCCACCCAAAATTGCCTTTTACTATCATTTCTTCATTTCTTCACCGATTTACTTCAAATTGATTCTGAACATCTCTTATGACAATACGGTCAATCTCAACTATGTATGGCCCCATTACCAACCCTGGGGCGCCCCGCCTATAATAGGCCACACCCACCCAAAATTGTCTTTATCCCCACGCTTTTCGAAAAGCGTGGGGATATTGTGGTTATCTCCGCCGTCCGTCTGTCCTTCCGTCCTGGCCACTATCTCCTCCTACACTTTTAGCACTAGAACCTTGAAACTTACACACATGTTAGCTATGAGCATATGAGCGATCCTGCACTATTTGGAATTTTGATTTGACCCCTGGGTCAAAAGTTACAGAGGTTGGGGTGGGGCCGGGTCAGAGATTTTTAGTCATTTTTTAAGCTTATTTTACTATAATTTCTTCATTTCTACACCGATTGTCTTCAAATTGATACTGAACCTCTCTTATGACAAAACGGTCAATCTCAACTATGCATGGCCCCATTACCAACCCTGGGGCGCCCCGCCCACATAGGCCACGCCCACCCAAAATTGCCTTTTCCATAATTTCTTCATTTCTACACCGATTCACTTCTAATTGATACTGAACTTCTCTTATGACAATACGGTCAATCTCAACTATGCATGGCCTCATTACCAACCCTGGGGCGCCCCTGGGTCAAACATGCGGCGTGGGGATACGCGTCGGCATCTGTCGCGCCATTTCTAGTTGGATATGTTTTAACTAAACAAGACTAGTACCATGAATGGTGTGTATTATTATTTAACATAAGATACAAATGTGTGACCTTTAAATTAAAGCTTGTTTTCATCATTTATAATTTTATATCATTAACACCTTGATCCTAGCAATGAAATCAAGTTATTTTACTATTATATTCTGTAGCTGGTTGGTACTTAAACAATTAGCAGGTCCTGTATTTTTCTCATTTTACAGGACCTACTGTCCTGTAAAAATTTGCCTAGTTTGGATTTGACTGTCATCATATTTTTTCATGAAACTTAAATCATGGATAGATGGCAATATGGACGTCATTTCATCTTCGTCTTACGTCAACAATTCTGGTTGCTATGGAAACAATAATATAAAGAAAAAAAATCTGAAAATGGTGGAGTTTCACCGGTAGGCGGCTTATATTGCTTGGCAATAGTCTTGTTATTTCCATGTTAACAGTTTCAAAAGGTATACCCCTTTTTCAACTTCTACATTTCTGTTACATTATTGTTGCTAAAGACTTTGACTCTGAAACCACAAGGCCCGAGAGTTTTATATAAAATATGTAACTTTGTTTAAATAATTCTCTTTCAGTCAAAATGGCCATTCCCCATACCAGTTTTTTCATTTTTAAAACTCGCTACATATTACCACATGCATTGCAGGTTCTAGAGGGTATAATTAAAGCCCGGGTGACAACACATCTTTTATCAGAATGTTAGGATTTATTCGACACACATTTCATGTAACAGTAACAAGTTTCTTTCTCAGAATTCTGCTCCGAATAAAATCTTATTAAAAAGTAATAGCCCTATAGTTTTTTTTTCTCTATTTGATGTGTTGAATGACTCATAAAAAAATCATATCTGTAAATTACAGTATAAAATCTCTGTTGTATTGGATTGCTATGTGTATGTTAATTGTTTATTATGTATAGTGTACAAATTATTCAAATATCGCAACTGTGGACTTTTCTCTCTCTCTCGAAAAATAAACTCAGGTTACACCTGACTGCGACTACTAGTGATTGACATTGAATTAAATCTACTTATAAAGCCCAATACCTAAAAAAGACTTCCCATTTTCTGTTTTCATCATTGTCTGCCGGATTCGTCATCTCGATATATAACTATTGTATATATATATGTAAAGACATGTCCACTCCCCCCCCTCCCAACGAACTAGTTAAAATTGATTGTGTTTGAACACTCCATTTAATAGTTTCCCTTTGTATTGTGTATTATAGTATTGTATTATATATTTACATTATGCATGCTATAGCTGATCAACTTGAACCGGATAGTATTGTTAAAACCTGTTTTTGTCATGTTGCCCTTATTGTATACCTTGTATACTTGGGTGAAAATAAAGAGTTGTTCTGTTCTGTAAGCTGATTTATATGCTTAGCAAAGTCTGTCCATGGAATAATGTGTTAATAAGTCCCACAACCTGTTGCCACTAATGTCATTCATCTGCAAGATTGGCTTTCCAGTAAAGTATCAGCTTTTTTATAAACTTTAGAATAGTTTGCTGTCTGGCTCAACAATTTATATAAGATTATTTATTAGCCAGTATTCTATTACTTCATGGATTGTATTGTTTAGCATCAACACAATCATCATTTAAATTACATGGTTGTTTGTGAAGGGCTGAAAAAACATTGTTAACTGTGTGAATAATGAAAACACCCCATTACATTCGATTTATGCTCATGAAGTGATAGCTTTTAAAAATGTTACAAATGTAATGGACAATCTGTTTCATTGTGTAAAATTTTGTAAATAAATGAAATTAAAACTGTGTTCAGAACAGAAATAAACAGAGATAATATTGGCATTATCTAATTGGTTTAACTGATTGGTTCCCTGCTTTATGAGTACATGTATGTATGTAAAATTCTATTGTAGCTTTTTTGAAAACACCTAACTAAATTAGGAATCTTGTTTTTCAAGGTTTGAGTGAGCGACAAAAATATCTAGAGAAATGTTCAGCATATTATGATAAACAGTTTAATGTTCAAGCTTCTGAATGATTTTTTTTTGGCTTTTTTTCATAATCTATACAAGGAAAAGTGTTTCTATTCATATGTTTGCCATATTTTAAGAACAATGTTGATTTACCGTTTAACAATTTATTATATTAAATATGGTATACATGTAGGAAATGATTCTGCTGATACGCATTATATTATATAAAGCACATTGATCCAAGTCATTAGACTTTTTAAATACCATATTAAACAGAATTACATAATTTTGACTAACTTGCCATAGTCTAGACAATATCTAAAAGGTCATGTTATTTTTATTCTTGGTACAATGTAATAATTTTGTAAGTACTTAAAAATTCAGTCACAAAAAGTGCATGCTTTTTTCAAAGTGTTTTTGCTTTCACTGAGTGTTTTTAGGTTGTCTGATTATGAAGTACATTTGTATTTAGCCAGATGTGTTTGACCGCCTGTAAATGCAGCATGATAAATGTAATATACTAGTAAATGTGACACTTTATCAATTAGTTTGTCAGTTTGTTAGCTGGTCTGCCAGCAGACAATGTTATATGTTTGTTGAGTGATACCATTGAAACTCGAAGGGTAGATGTGCAAGATACATTTTGTAATATCCAGTCAAGCCTTTTCCTGGCGTCTCTATTGGTCCGTTAAACAGACCCACTATGAAAGCAACATTGTGGAAAAATCCAAATTTGACAAAAAATACCAATACTTTTTTTTTTGAGAAAGAAGTGTCAACTGATGATTACATCTCAATTGTATTTCATATAGACCAAACAAAAAGTATATTACCGCAATGTATTTAATTTTTAGCTCACCTGATTGCTCAGGTGAGCTTTTGTAATGGGCTTTTGTCCGTCGTCCGTCCGTCCCCCGTCCGTTAACATTTGTTCGTAAACACTCTAGAGGGCACATTTTTTTCCGATCGTCATGAAACTTGGTCACAAGCTTTGTCCTAATGATATCTCGGTCGAGTGCGAAACTGGGTCATGCTGGGTCAAAAACTAGGTCACTAGGTCAAAAAAAAGAATAATCTTGTAAACACTGTAGAAGTCACATTTCATGCCCAATCTTCATGTACGTTTGTCAAAATGTTTGTCTTAATGATATGTTGGATGAGTTTAAAAGTGGTTCCAGTCCAGTGAAAAACATGGCCGCCAGTGGGGGGGGCAGTTTTCCTTATTTGGCTATAGAGAAACCTTGTAAACACTCTAGAGGCCACATTTCTTGTCCGATCTTCATGAAACTTGGTCAGAAGATTTGTCCCAATGATTCCTCGATCGAGTTTGAAACTGTTACATGCAGGGTCAAAACTAGGTCACTAGGTCAAAAAAAAGAAAAACCTTGTAAACACTGTAGAAGTCACATTTCACGCCCAATCTTCATGTAACTTTGTCAAATGTTTGTCTTAATAATATGTTGGTTGAGTTGAAAAGTGGTTCTGGTCCGTTGAAACACATTGCCGCCAGTGGGCGGGGCAGCTTTCCTTATTTGGCTATAGAGAAACCTTGTATACACTCTACAGGCAACATTTCTTGTCAGATCTTCATGAAACTTGGTCAGAATATTTGTCCCTATGATGTCTTGATCGAGTTTGAAACTGGGTCATGCTGGGAAAAAGCTAGGTCACTAGGTAAAAAAGAAAAGAAAAACCTTGTAAACACTGTAGAAGTCACATTTTATGCCCAATCTTCATGTAACTTTGTCAATGTTTGTCTTAATGATATGTTGGTTGAGTTCAAAAAGGTGAGCAAACTAGGGCCATCTTGGCCCTCTTGTTTTTCCAAAATGGCAAGGAAAATACCTGCCAGTTGTCCACTCATTTTAAGCTCGGCTGTTTTCGGAGAAAACCCAAGATATTATCATAGCCAGCTCGTCGTGCCTTCCACCGTAGGCGTCGAGCTAAAACCTTAACATTGGCTATCAAAATCATAGTGCTTCCACCTACAACTTTGAAATTTCATATGTAGATGCACCTTGATGAGTTCTACAAGGCACATCCATTTTTGGGTAACTAGGTCAAAGTTAAAGGTCACTGTGACCTCTAAAAAAATAATCTGACAAGCTTTCATTTATTCAAAACTGCACTTGCAGTCGAGCGTTGGCACCCGTTATGCGGTGCTCTTGTTATTAATTGCCCTTGAACAGAGCTGGCTAAGCAGTGTGGGTGTCTAAGCCAGGTTAAACACAAAGCTTTAGTTATACTATTTGCCTTGAACGAACTATAGTGTACAACCATCTTTTATGTTAATTATCACATGTTACTTTGTAGTGTATACTCCTGATATTGAAAAACTGCAGAGCAAAAATCGTGAACATATTGATGCTTCTCAGTTTAATACTATCTGATCACAAGTGATTCCCTAACTTGGCCTTACACAGGAGTTTACTTAAGTGTATGCCTTCTTGCCCGGGAATGGTAAAAATATAGAGGGGCAATTAATTTTAAAAAGTCGGTAGCCCGTCAAGTAAGTCAATGATGAGAGTGAAATAACAATGGTATCTTTATATTGCAATAATTTAACTGCTTTGAGTTTATATCAATATTTATGAGTAATATAAAACTGAATACTGAGATCATCCATTTCCATGTAAGTAGCCAGTCAAACTGTGTTTTATTGAAAATTTAATAATTTAAATACTATTACACCAATCTCATGAAATAAATAACCACCCAAACATTTTAAATCGCATGAAAGCATAACTGATGTGAAATGGAAAAGTCATTCTAATGACTGTTTCTAATATTATGCTACATTTTGAGAAATAGTTTTAAAAACATTGAACATTCAAATAAAAGTAGTTTTGAGCTTGCAAAAGCGTTTTTTTACATATTTTTTACTGAATCTTAAAACTGTGAATTATTTATAGATAACTATTAGAAAAACAAAACAGATTTTATTGTGTTGTGTTAATTGTTAAAAATTTATAATTTATTTATAACTTAGTGTAGTGCATTATCACGGACGTTAATCACTGGCACCACCTTTTTTGCGATGCATTAATAAATGAGCCAATGCTACATCCTAGGTGGCGTTAAGGACCGGATGTTTTGAAATTTCACGGATAGTTCTACAGCATGAGTAGGTTTAATGGAATTATTCAACATATTTTGAATTATTTTTAAAATCAGGCAATGTAGCGCGATTCAGCAAAGATTAATTCATCCACAAAAGTACAGAAACATATAATTCCAACCCATTTAGAACCGTGATGACCTTTATTAGTTGTGGCATGGTGAAGTTTTCAAAAGAAAATCAATGTATTTTGCTTGTGTGATGACCAAATTTCCACCCAATCAAACTGCTAAAGACATCAACCCATCGCTTTAAAAATGTACAAGTTGTTGCATGCAGAAAAAGATTGACTTCTTGTCGATCTAATAGATAATTTTGCATTTTATCAAAAGAGATGGAGCCAGTGTAAAGGAGGTGGCACGAATGACAGGAGGTGGCACCAATGCACATTTTCAGCTATTTGAATTTTCCGTGCCAACTTTATACTTTGTAAGTGGTATACCAGGTTGAGTGCTCGATCTTTGTTTCTTAATTATATAATGAAATATAATTTAAAAAGTAAAGTCTACATAATTTTGATGAATCGATCATCTGTTGCAAAGAGATTTTGAAGATTTTGAGTCATTGAATATAGTAATCAAAGCGCTGAAGGCATTGAATATAGTAAAAAACTGGAAAGTTATTTGAGTATGGTTAAAGAAGGTTAACAATTAAAGACCGAGCTCACCAATTTTTTTAGAGATGTTAACTTAGTGGGAACAAACAACAACAACGACATATTTTCGCCGAATTAAGATTTGTTGACCTTTTCCTTTTAGTGAATTAAGCATTTGGATTAATAGGGGACAAAACTCTTCGTTTCAAGCAGCAGTTTAGTAGCATCTTTTAATTATTTCTTGAAATATCCTACTGTATAAACGTATGTGTTGTAGTAAAAATATTGTGAAAATGTTGAAAATTTAGTTATTGGAATTATTTAGTATTACATATGTTGGGTTTATATCCTGCACTATGTTTTATTCAGGTTGCTGACTTTTCAATTGAGTTGGTGATTTATATATTTACATATTTACATCTTGTTTTGTTATAGACTGTGTATATATTTTGTATATATTTGGGTTTAAATATTTACGTTGACACATAAAAAGAAATATAAAAAAGGAACATAATCTATCCAGGGTTGTGATTTCTCCGCGGATTTCTGCGGATCGGGTTGTCCGGGGTCATTTCCGCGAATCAAGATTTCGGAAAAAATGGTTCGACCAATTCCGCATGAGTATTTCAAAAGCGGCCCGAAAAATCCGCGGCTGGCGATAACTATCCTCATATTACACTCGAAATTTCTGCCTAAGCATTTTGAAACGAGGGATGTCATTGGCTTTCATTTCCCAATCTTCCAATTAAAATTGGACTTTAATAACGCACCAATGCACGATATATTAATCATCTCATGACTTACATATGATAGTCACCTGTACATGTAAGTCGTGTGATGATTCATATATCGTGCATTGGTGCCACCTCCTGCCAATTGCGCCACCTCCTTTGCATGGGCTCCATCCCTTTTGAAAAAACACAACATTTTCTATTAAATCTGCAAGAAGCCAATGTGTTTGTGCATGCAGCAGTTAGTACATGTTGAACGCAATCGTTTGATGTCATTAGAGAATTAATTGCATGAAGATTTGCTCTTTAAACAGGCAAAAAACATAGATTTGCTTTCAAAAACTTCATCATGCCACATATAATATATATAACTCACATTGCAATATTACTTGTGTTGTTACTGTGCATTTGTGAATAAATGAATCTGTGCTTGCCCGATTGTTTAAATAATGCAAAATATGTTAAAATAAACATATAAAGCCTACTCACCCTTTATAACTGTCTGTGAAATTTCAAAACATCTAATCCTTTGCGCCACCTTAAAAGTACCCTAAAGGGGGGGATAGGGTATTTTCCTCCCTTGAGAATATTCTTAAATTACACTCCTGATAACTATCAACCAGCTATGACTTTTCAATCACAGACTGACTTTGCATATTATTTTTCCATGCTAAAGGAGCAAATTGAAGCATATGAACCAGTGTTTATTATCCCCCCCCCATAGGCGGAGGGATATTGTTTTGGCGTTGTCCGTCCATCCGTCCGTCTTTCCGTCCGTCCGGCCGGCATTTTTGTGTCCGGAGCCATATCTTGGAAGTGCTTTGGTGGATTTCATTGAAACTTAATATGATTATATATATGGTGAAGAGGATGATGCACGCAAAATGGCATTGTACACCATCTGTTAATAACGGAGTTATGGCCCTTTGTATCTTGAAAAAATGCTTTTTTCAGTGTCAAATATAACACTTTTGTGTCCAGAAGCATATTGGCGGGGGATATTATTTCAATGAATTTGCTTGTTTTTCTTTGAATTTAGGGGCCTTTAGAAGGACCCATTTCCCAATGGAAAAATATATTTCCCAAATGGAACCTAAACATATCCAATTTAAGGTTTCTAAAAAAATGATATACAATAGACCCTTTTCACAATAGGCCAAAATTGATAAGAGCGCAAAGTCACGTGACTTGCAGAACTCCAGAACGAGGCTGAACGTGTAAAAATGTCCAATACTCCCGCGCAACGCCGCATCTGATTTCAGCCTTTACTCTTTTGAACATTCGGCGATGTAACGACTTAGAAAACACAATATGACATTGTCAGAATAAGTTATAAATATGTAATTCACATTATAAGTGTCAATACATTAAATAAATTGTCTTGATTAATTTAATAAAGTACTTGTTTTTCTCCATTTTTTCACACATTTGACTCGCTTTGTTAGAGCTTTTTTAGCGTGCTGTTTGAAAAAAGATATATCTTGTTTATTGATACATCTGTGGTTAAGTAGCCCAGTGTTCGGGATAAACCAATTATCTCGTTATGATCAGATACTGTGCCGACAAATACTAAATAACAGCATGGTGTCATAAACCACCCGTGGTAGATGCCTGGTCATTGAACACCATGTTTGGTACCCCAATGTCTTATCATGGTAGAGGTATTACGTAGTCATTTTTAAGACTAATGTAACGCCAAATACTCAAACTAAATACTGTATAGATATTAGCCAGTTTTAATCATAATAATACAGTGAATGCTGGACATTCGTCCTAGCCTATTTTTCACACAGGCAGACATGTGTCCCTATGTTTTTGACAACATTCGTGCCTTCGTTATTTTGACAATGCACAATGCACATAATGGTTCCTACATAATTTTGACAGCCAGGACATTCGTTCCTTCGTTATTTGGACAGCCCGGAGATTCATTCCTGAATAATTGCTATCCCGGTTATTATTATCACATTTTATAAAAATAAAATCACTTTTATCCGATATTTCAATATATCGTTATTGAAATAGTTAGAAATAATGTTCTCATATTTTGTCATGATGTGGCATATATTTATCACTCATAATCACGTTTAAAGAGAAATCAAGGTGCATGCATAGACAGTTCAGTTTGCTCCACGTTCGTTTTTTTACCTGTATAAAGGAATTCTTCCATATTGTATTTCACTCTAAAAGAACATTAATAAAAGTTAAACGAAAAATGACACAACATTTATAATGTGCTTTGCATTTTATATTGCTTTTTCTTATGATTGAGTCAATACACATTTTACACGTTCGATCGTTCGTGAAAAATAGTATAGACTAACAAACATACCTTTGAGAATTTAAGTTATATAATAACCTTTTGTATTATACGACTTTTGTATATCTTTGTTTTGTGCAATTATCAATGTTTATTCTTCAGATCACATTTGCTCTGATGACAATGGGTATCTTGAATTTGAATCAAGATTAAATAAAATGTAAATACACGTATACACTAGTGGTACTATATACTATGGCCTTGAAATATGACTTTGGTGTGAGAATGTTTATTTCATAACTCCTCATCAATTTATTGACTAAACAACACATCCATGTATGCATATGTTTGCCGTAATTGTAACCAGTGTCAGTGCTCATGAAAATCCCGAATGAAATTAATAAAATTCAACTGGTTTATAATCATCAATATGCTCAGCCAAAGATATGTACACGTTCAGCCTCGTTCTGAAATTCGACGCGTCACGTGATATCTAAAAATAGCAACAGTATTGTGAAACTGGTCTATTTATATAATTATATAAAATTAGTGTTTTTTAATAAGTCTCAACATTAAGATTATCTCCCATCAAGCATTATTTATTATCCTTAGTAAATGTCATATTGAAATCACTCTTAAACTCAATTTTAAAGCATTTGTTATTTCCCAATTTTATTCATAACAATGAACTGTTTCTCTCCAAAGGGACCCTGCCCCATTCCCAAAATGGTGAAAAAACACACTGTGTCTGTGAACGCAAAAGCTAGTCAATAATTGTTTGTAACTGTTGAATAAACATGTGCCAGTGGTGTAGCTAGAGGCAAGGTTATGCCAAGTCAGTTGAAAGGACATGCTTCCAACATCTTCCCCATATTTAGTTTTAAGTATATGTAGAACATACATTTATCTATTGAATAACATAATGTTGTAACACATACAAACCCAACTTAAATCTACCTTCCTTATAGTTTCTCAACAACTTTTGATATGCAAACCCTTACTGAGATTTTTCTGCTATGTAAAAAAGGCCGTAAATGGACCAGATCCCAATGTAAACGGACCCGATTCCAAAGCGAAATTATTTTAAAAAATCCCAATTTAATTTATTTTATTTTTTTTTAGAAAGAAGTGTGTTATTTATGACTTATAATTATTAGACTCTTTATGTCAATTTTATTTCTTAATCAACCTACAAAATATATAAGCATATAATTTGTATCCAAAATGACCAGGAAAAGACTTGTTGTGGCAATATTTGTTGATAAAAAAATCCCGATTTGGTCCTTTTTGTCGATTTTTGACGATTATTTTTCTCCAAATTTGCCACTTTTATCGATTAAAAAATCCTAATTTGACCAGACTCCTTTTCCCAAACTGGCTGGAAAAAACCCTGCCTTAATATTTTCTGATATCATTAGTCTTATGTATTTTATAAATGATTTTTTGGGGGTCTGAACATTAAAGCTGAGGCGACAGATTTGTTGTGCCTCAGGGTGGCAATAAGGCTGCATACATCCAAAAAAAAACCAGAAAGACAGAACACACTTTGTCTTTTACTACTGATCAGGTTGGTTTCTTTCGGCAGGTGGAACTACAGTGTTGGTCAACATGAAGTTGCCTTCATGAAAGGTCATCACAAGGTCATTGATCACCATGATGATGAAACTGAGCGGGATGAGGTCACATGTTCAGTTGACGGTATTAAATGTTTTTTTTGTTTTTTTATGCCCCCTTTCGAAGAAAAGGGGGTATGTAGTTTTCGCACTGTCTGTCAGTCTGTCACACTTTTTGTGTCTGCTTTCTAATTCAAATAGTTTTCATCCGATCTTTACCAAACTTGGTCAGAAGTTGTATCTAGACAATATCTAGGTCAAGTTCGAATATGGGTCATGCCGGGTCAAAAACTAGGTCACGTGGTCTTTAAGTGCATTTCAATAACCACTTTTTGTGTCCGCTCTCTAATTCAAATAGTTTTCATCCGATCTTTACCAAACTTGGTCAGAAGTTGTATCTAGACAATATCTAGGTCAAGTTCGAATATGGGTCATGTTGGGTCAAAAACTAGGTCACGGGGTCACTTAGTGCATTTCAATAACCACTTTTTTTTGTCTGCCCTCTAATTCAAATAGTTTTCATCCGATCTTTACCAAACTTGGTCAGAATTTGTATCTAGACAATATCTAGGTCAAGTTTGAATATGGGTCATATGTCATCCTATGGAGACAGCTCTTGTTTACTGCTAAACCTATTTAAAGAAACACTTTTATATTTAAACTTATATTCTTCTAATATTTTACGCTTCTTATTTTACATGTATTGTTTTGATTGATAAATGCCTTGAGGTAGTTTTTTTTTTTTTTTTTTTATTCAATATCATACATACAATGTAAACATGTATATGATCATACAACATAGTGATTGTATAAAGCAATAAAGTCCAGACATGTTATACAAGATATGCTAATATATATTAATTTTTTTAGAGAGAAAAGAAAAGAACAACAGAGGAATAGTTATGAAAAATGATGAGTTGTATAAAGTCGGAAGAAAGCATACTGGACTTGTGTGTTTTGTTGTATATTCACAATAATCTTGTCAGATAAAAAAAATAAAAAAAAAATAAACAAAACTATTTTAGAGAGATAAACTAACATTAGAATGAAATGTATTTAAGTGGACAAAACATTATGGGAATTTTATCCGATTCCATTTTTGTTCAAAGATTTGTAATGTGTCATTACTGACGGCTATTTCTTTCTCAATCTGTATTTTTAGTTTAAGACTATGGACAAAGCAATTAAAATTTGGTACTTGTTTTTTGTACTTCATGTTTAAGATAAAATATTTCATCAATATTACCATAAAATTCACAATATTATTACAGTCTATTGATTTCAATGAGTTAATTCCGAAACTTACATTTAAGAAAGATAGTTTAACGTTTAGTTGATGTTGTTGAAGAAAGGATATTAATTGATTCCAAATAGTCTGGATGTGTTTGCACTCCCAAAAAAGATGTTCTATAGTTTCAATGTTTTCACTGCAGAAGTCACACAGATTTGAGTTAGATAATTTGCATTTAAAGAGATATTTATTTGTAGCTATAATTCTATGGATGTATTTATATTGAAAATTTCTCAGTGTGCTTTCAATTGTTGCTTTATATGGCATGGTAAATATGTGTTTCCAATTAAGCTCATTTTCTCCAAAAAGGACTTGCCATTTATTTTGGATTTTGGAGTTTTCTGTAGGGTTTTTAATTTGTAGTGTGTAGAATATTTTATTTATTTTGTTTTTTCTTCCAAGTATGTTTTCTACAAATGTTGTTTGAGTACATGGTGTATTATTTGTATTGATTTCAGATTTAATATGTATGGGTATGCTTTTGATTAGTGTGTAGTACTTCAGAAAATTATTTGAAGGTATTCCGTATATATAGCATATATTATCAAAAGAGTAGAAATCCTTAATTCTGTAGTCATATAATTGGTCGACATATTTAATGCTTCGTTCAAACCAGTCTTTATAGAAAAACGTCTTATTGTTTGAAGTTATGTCTTTATTGTTCCATAAAATTGTTTTACTGCTGGTTTGGGTTTCTAAGTTATGAGTGACATCACTCCATGCTGATAGAACATCAGACAGAAATATGTTTTCGTCTGCAATTTCATGTAAGATAGTATTGCTGATGTTACATTCAAAGAGTAAGGAGTCACCATATTTTTTTAGGATTTTCTGGTAGAATAATTTCCATTTACTCGTATTGGTATTATCTAGGTATCGTTTAACCCAGCTGCATTTGACTGCATTCAAGAATGAGTCAATGTTCGTTAATTGGATACCTCCATTTTCTACAGATTGAATTAACTGAGTTCTTTTTATTTTATCAGGCTTACCGTCCCATATGAAATTGAATATTGCTGATTTTATATCGTTAATAACATCATTTGGTGGATTTGGGAGAACTGTTCATACATATATTAATTTAGGAAGTGCACACGTTTTCAATACTGTGTTTTTTCCGATTAGTGTAAGTTTACGATGATGCCATGATTTTAAGCAGTTTTTAAAATTCTGTAATTTAGGTAGTATGTTTTTAAGAACTGTATCCTTTTCATTATTTGTGAATGAAATTCCTAACGTTGTGGCTTCATCGGATGTCCAATTAAATTTCATTTCTTTTTTATATTGAACATTACTTTGTTTTAATTTACCTACTCGTAACACAGTACATTTACTTTTGTTTAGTTTAAGACCCGATGTCATTCCGTAAAGGGTTAGCGACTCTATAAGGTTATGGAAAGAATCGTAATTGTTATTTAAAAAATAAGTTGCATCGTCAGCAAATAGGGATTGTTTGATTTCTTCGTCAGGTTCTAGTGATATGCCTTTTATGTGTTTATTTGATTGGATGTGATGTGATAGATACTCGATGCAAATAATAAATAGCGATGATGAGAGTGGACATCCTTGTCGAACCCCTCGTTCGATGTTAAAACTGTTTGAAAAGAAGCCATTGTTAATGATTATACTGTTAATATCGGTATAGAATAGTTTGACCCATTGAATGAGGCTTTCACCAAAGTTCATATTTTCTAAGCAAGAGAACATAAATGAATGATCAAGCGAATCGAATGCCTTTTCAAAGTCTGCAAAGAATATTAGACCAGGATTATTTGAATTGTTGAAATAGTTTATGCATTCTTGGATAAGACGAACGTTTTCACCAATGTAACGTCCTTTTATGAAACCAGATTGAGATTTTGAAATGATTGATGGTAATATTTTTTTTTATTCTGTTTGCTATACTTTTAGTTGCAATTTTATAATCATTGTTTAGTAAACTAATCGGGCGCCAGTTTGATAAGGATTCTAAGTTTTTTCCAGGTTTTGGAATAAGTGATATAATACCTTGTTTTTGTAGCGTGGTTAAGTTTTCATTGTTAAATGAATAGTTAAGTGAATTAATTAGATGTGTTTTTATATCATTCCAGAATATTTTATAGAATTCGATTGTGATTCCATCAGATCCTGGGCTTTTGTTATTTTGCATTTCTTTAAGAGCTAATCCACATTCATATTCATTAAGCAATCCGTCGCACAGTTCTTTTTCCTCCTGGTTCAAAGCGTGATGTGTATTTTTTAAAAGGGTGTTATTTTCAACATTTTTTCGTTTATAGAGGGTTTCGAAAAATAAACGTTGTTCTTCTAGTATTTGAGTTCTGTTTGTTATATCTTTGCCATTGACTACTAATTTGTGTACAGTTTTTTGTTCACTTCTACGTTTTTCAATGTTTGCGAAATATTTTGTATTTTTTTCATTGTGTTCAACATGCTGTGCACGCGCTCTTAGTAAAATTCCATTGAGATGTGTATGATAGATTCCATCTAATATTTGTTTTTTTAATGTTATTTCATTTTCAATGTCGGTGGTATCATTTGTGTTTGTTTGATGCAATTGTTTTTCAAGTGTTTCAATGGTTTGGAATGTTTCAGTTACAAGTTTGCGTGTTTCTTTTTGTTTAAATGATGTGTATCTAATTGTTGTGTTACGTATATTTCCTTTTATTATTTCCCATAAGGTGTTTGGGTTTGCATCTTTATTATTTTGAACTGTATTTAATATTTCCTGTTTTATTTGTGTTTGATATTGTGTATCTAATAAGATGCTGTTATTAATTTTAAAGTATCCTGGGCCTCTTTCAGGTTGTATATTGTGCACTTTAAGTTCAACTAGGGAGTGGTCAGTCATAAATCCTGGTTTTATGTTACATGTGTCAATAATGTTGCAAAGAGATTCAGATATTAAAAAATAGTCTAATCTACAAAGTATTGTTGGTTTTGTGTTTGAGTGCCAGGTGAATTTGCTTTGTTTGGGTATACTGTACGCCAGATATCTATCATATTGTAGTTTTCAATTATGTTATTTAAAATGTTTCTATTTTTAGTATGAGTATAAAGGTTTCCATTCTTTTTATCTATTAATGGGTTCAGGATAGTATTGAAATCACCACCGATTATAATATTTTTATCTTGGTTATTAATTATAAAGGATTGTAATGTTTCGTAAAATGTGGAATCGTCTATGTTAGGGCCGTAGACGTTGATTAATGTTATTTGTGTTTCGTGTATTTTGATATCTATACTTGCTTGTCTGCCAATTATTATTTCCTTAAAGTTATCGACTGTGACCCCTATATTATTTTTTATCAGAAAGGCAATGCCTTGTTTATTAGTATGTTCTCCACTGAGATAGATTTCTCCGTTCCATTCATTTTTTAAGGTTTGTGCTAAAGTAGGTGTCAAATGACATTCTTGTAAAAGGCATATACTATATTTTTTTTCGTCTAACCATTTGAAGATTTTTATTCGTTTGTCTTTATTGTTTAATCCTTTAACATTTGAAGTACATAATTTAATCATTTAAGTATGTGGAGGGTGATGTGACTAGTAGTTTGTATGTGCTTGTCCAGTAAGTTTCTATTTTAAAATATGTCCAGTTGGTTTCTCTTATAGGACATAAGATGTCCATACATACAAACAAAAATAGAAAACAAAAATTAGGAATACAAAAAGATGAATATTCCATAGACTTGAAGAAGTAAAAGGAGATAATCACAAAAGTAAAAAGAAAACACAATAAAAGACTTGTCCCTAGTATACATACTAGAGACATAAGAACAGAAATATGTACAGAAAGATGGATTGGACATTTTAACAGCTTATAATATAATGGATTATTTGAGATGATTTGCTGATTTGTTTTTTACCGAACATATTAACATAATATAGTATATTTAAATACATTGGTCCGAAATGAATTAATGTTTAACATATAAATAAAGCAGTCTACAATACATGTTATTGACATATGCATAATTGCTTGTGCTTAGATATTCAAACATGTATCAACATTATCTAAAGTACGACGTTTGTGCAAAAGTTTGTTTTTCAATGGTTCTGCACAAATTATTGTAAATATATGGGTAAAAAATATAATTTTTGATATTTCCAATTATAGTTAATTAGTTAATAATGTTTGATATTTCCAATTATAATTAATTAGTACAATGTTTGATATTTCCAATTATAGTTAATTAGTACAATGTTCACAGGTTATTTTAATGATTAAACTAAAAACAGAAACTATACTGGTTATCTTTAAAGTGAGATACAAGTACATGTTTACTGGATATGAAATAGGGCATTAATCTAGGTATTCATATATGGTGTATAGATACCTAAAATGAAACACAAAAATAAAAAGATCAACAGTTATTATATACAGTATTGCTAAGATTAAATATGTTCATGTGTCTGTTCTAATATTAATTGCTGATGTTTTTTTAAAGTTTTTATAATAAAAAAAGGGCAGAAAAAAGCAAAAATATTAATTTAACATTATTATCATTATCATTTTGTATAACGTATTATACTAGCAGTAAAGGTTATGACGATGGTATCAAACATGAGCACATGTACGTTCTAACATAATGCGACAAAGAGCAATAATAAAGGTACATGTCATATATATACCTTAATTAAGGAGCAAAAAAAGAACTATATTGAAAAAAACCAAAAAACTTTTTTGTTATCGTGATTGAACAAACATTATTGTAACGGTTATTTGTAGAGATTCATGTTTTTATTATGTATACAAGGAATGGTCTATGTTGCATATACATGGCTTAATTAAAAATATAACGTCCATAAAGATAATTCTACAAATCAAAGAGTGTGTATATATATTTAATGTGTTAGTTTTTTTGTGTTACGTTATTAGTATTAGGTTATTAGTTTTTTATTTATATATTACATATTACTAATGCACTGATTATAAAAACACAATCAATACTTTTACATATCAAAGAGTATGTATATATATTTTAATGTGTTAGTTTTTTGTGTTAGGTTATTAGTTTTAGGTTATTAGTTTTACATTTTTATATTACATATTACTAATGCACTGATTATAATAACACAATCAAAGACCAAAATATTAACATCACATTTCTTTTCGTTGTCATTTCTGGTACATATTTTACCAGTAACAGAAACTATAGCGATGGTATTCAGCATGAGATACAAAGATTATGTAGATAACTTAATTAGAATAACTACGTTAGTATAGGCGCCATTAGTGGCATGCAGACATATCTTAAGCTGTATAGTCCATAACTATGGTACGCGCATTTCCTTGTCGAAACAAAATACAAGGGTCTGCGTTAGCTATTAAAATCATTTTACTGCGTTGACCTTTTTCATTTTTCCTTATAACTTTTTATAAGGAAAGGTTAAAAAGGTGTAGCATTGAGAAAATAAAAGATACGTTTTGTTTAACAATGTCTATATGGTACTCTACAGGATCATTGAATTGTGTGTAACACAGATTAGTTCAGGCAAAATCATATTTAATCTTTGTTTTAATAAACAGAGTGAGCCATATATATATTATGTTTATCGTATTTATAACTTTTATATTATCGCATATGGTATAAATAGTTGACAAATTTGCACAATAGTAATACTGCTATTAATAATAATAAAAAAAAACATATTCAAATGTTCAACGAACGTTGACATGAAATACTCGTGTATAGTGTTCCATGTTAATTGCTTAAAGCAGTAAAAGCAGTAATTCGTGAACATATAAAACTTAAAAATAGTTGTTCGCAACAAATGATAAGAAAACCAATTAGTGTTTGGGAAACGTTGCTGAATATTACTATACGATAAGAAACACCTGTCTTACATAAACAATATTATACATTCTCTAGCTTTCACTGTGTATTAATTAATATTTTTGAATCGCATATTAAACGTTCCGATATATTATGTCACCTTAACCGTTTACTATTTATATGGTTAGAAGTGTTTACTTCAATACAATGTGTTGTAAACGATCGGTGGATGTAATACTGTTAGTGGCGTTTCCTCGAGGAACTCGTGGTTACACTACAGAGTTAATACTGCGATATAAACTATACTGTTCACAAAAAATATCATTCTTGGACGAAGTTTCACTTTATTTTGTTGCTGTTTTGGGCCATGGTAGGTTTATCCAATGTTCGTAGTCTTCGAACTTGACCAGCTGGATTTTGTTCATGTGGTTCTTGAACATGATTTTACCGTTGTTAAACCATGCATCGCTTACTTCATCGGCCATTTTCTTCTTCACACACATAAGAACATGCAGATTCAACCTGGTCATGTCTTTATTTATGAAAATGTTTGTTCCGCGGAGCTTTTTCCTGTTTACTAGAATAAGTCCTTTGGTCTGTCGGCTTACTAGTCTTACTATAATTTCTCTGTTAGTATTGTTCTTGTTTGGTAGTCTATGTGCAATATCTATGTCTGCCATGGTGATATTGCAAATGTCGTTATCTTTTAGCATTCGTATAACCTTTTCAGCAGATTCTCTGGCCGATTCTCGCGGGTTTGTATCTTGTATGCCTTGAATTTTAATATTGTTGGCTCTGGAATATTGTTCGCTTTCATTTTCATATTTCTTTCTGTTTAAATCTATATGTTTCATTTCAAGTGTAATTGTGTTGTTTATATCTTTCTGGCTATTCAATTCTTCCTTCAGGGTCTTTATTTCAGTTTTAAGTTTTTCGACAGCTTGATCGTTTTCAAATAGATGACTTTCGATTACATCTATCTTATGTGTGACGGATTTAAGGAGGTCGTCTTTCATTTTTGTAAACAATTCTCTTATTTCTGTTCTGACCGACCCGTCGCCTTTCATGATTGAGTTTTCTAACTTTTTATTTAATACGTTAATCGACTCACCCAGTTTCTCTAGCTTTTTATTAAGTCTTTTCATCTCAAGGGCTACATCTATGTCATCCTCTGTTTCAGATTCATTTCTACCACACTTATTATCATTCTGTTTCTGTTTCGCTTTCTTCTTTTTTTGTTTGTCACTCTTTTCATTCTTTTTCGCTTCGTTCATACTCGTGTCACTGACACTGGACGCTTCTCTTTTGCGTTTCAGCTCTTCCTCAGAGTCTCTGTTCATTGTTGTTGACCTAACTACACTTTTACAATTTTGAGCAGTATACTTTTACAATTGTGTGTTGACCCTTTTCAATATTTGTGTTTCTGCTTATAGCATTAAATCTACGATGAGAGTTTTAAAGTCTAAAATGTTCATTTGAAGTCTTACGTTCTATGATTTATCCATTTGTCCAATCCACCTTTTGTATATAGAGAATCACATATTTTGTTAAATTTTTATCTCCCAAAAACAAAATGTCTACCCTGTCGTCGGGTTACACACCACCCTTGAGGTAGTTATCATTTCAAAAAGTTCAAGAAATCAGGACTTGATATTAACCCATTCATGCCTAGCATCCTGAAAAAAGGACATTGCAAACAGCGTAGACCCAGATGAGACGCCGCATGATGCGGGGTCTCATCTGGGTCTAAGCTGTTTGCTTAAAGGAATTGTAGTAAGTTATTTTCTAAATATAGAAATAAATATACTAGACATCCTTAATTTTGGAAAAAAATTGATCCAATTTACAAGGATGGGAGAGTCAACTGGGCATAAATGGGTTAAACTTAGACCATCATTAAGACTTGCACTTTTTGCAATATGCAGTCATTTAAATGAGCAATAAGACCAATCATGCTGCAATTTATATTATGACCTAAGACCAAGAAAAAGTTAGTCCTAATAAAATGAAACTGAAATATGAGCAAGCTGTGTCAGAATTTACTAGTTCAGTGCATGCGGGCTTGTGCGTATTTTGATCATTTCCCATGGACTTAAATTGCTCATGTAGATGAGGACACTGCGGACTCTATGGACATGTTTAGCGGCACAGTGAAGATCGTGGTTCCTGATGGTATGGTTGTAGGAGTGAGTCCAGACAACTTCCAGTCGGTGGCGTGGACGTACAAGGTACTGTGCTCTATTGAAGTAACTACAAACATAGACCTTATTCAGAAATTGTGTAATAAGTTGCTGTGGTGTACTGGATATGGTGTTTGGTGAGAGACCAGGAGGTCATGAGGTTGATCCTCATTGTGGGAGAAATTTTTACACCTCCACCAAGGACACTGAATACTGGTTCTACCCAGACTTGAGAGCATTTCAATAAGCATTCAATTTTCAATGCAATCAAGCTAAAATAAATAGGTTTAGATTAATAATTTTTTTAGAATAATAAATCTCATTACTTAAAAAAAAAGCTTTTTACTGTTAATGTGCATTTTTTCTCATAAAAATTCTTATATTGACAAAATTCAAATAAAAATGACTGTGGAGGGATTGATTAAACAATGTTATATAGGCTTACACTTACAGAAAATTTTATAAGTGAAAAGATAATTGTGTTGTTTCACTTAAAATTATCTCAATTATGGAAGCTGTTTAGGAAGTTATTTATGTACAAAGTTTTCTAGCAGTTTTGCGATAAAAATACCAAATACATTAACACAAGCAAAGTTCGTTATCAAGAGATTGTTGAACCCTTATGGTCTTGAAATAAAGGGATGCCAACCTGTTAAAAAACATAAACAACCACATTGTCCTTGTTCAGTTCAAGAGTCCCATCTCCAGCGTATGGCTGCTTTACCAGGGGGAACTGCGACAACTCGATCTCTTTGACAACAAGAACATTCCAGCTCTGTCCAGCTTCTCTGCTGATGACGCCCCTATTCATCAACCGTTACTTTATGTTGGTAAGGAAAATAATGTATAAATATTTTTGAATGAATAAATGTTTTTGTGGTACCAAACAGAGTTATCTTATGGAAAATTTTGATTGTTCGTCAGTGATAACAAAAGTAATGTTTTCAGATACGGTGACCTTTTTTTATGTCCCCCTGTCTATACTGGGGGACATATTGTTTTTGTCCTGTCTGTTTGTTGGTTTGTTGGTTTGCAGCAAACTTTTAACATTTGCCATAACTTTTGCAATATTGAAGATAGCAACTTGATATTTGGCATGCATGTGTATCTCATGGAGCTGCACATTTTGAGTGGTCAAAGATCAAGGTCATCCTTCAAGGTCAAAGGTCAAATATATGGTGGGGACATAGTGTTTCACAATCACATTTTTTTGTTTTCTCCCTGCTGCCTGCTTGACTGGAAAATAAAAATAGTTTGATGTTTTAAGCAGTTTTAATGCGTGTGTTAAGTGTCGTCTGGCTAGTCTGGGACGACACTTTACGCACATGCATTAAACACCCTTTTTGCAAAACGGTGCTGATATTTATTTAGACAAACAATCATATGCAATAACATGTTGTTCATGTAATGCTATATGAACCTAGATTAGAAATCAAGGGTCATACATGCTTATACATGTATTTATTTGTCTCTAAGTATGATTTTATTCAAATATAGGGTTTCTTTGGTTCCAAGTGATGATTATTGAAATAGGGTGTAAATTTCTCATTAATATCATAGCAATTAAAGTTTGAGTACAGTTTGTGTACATTTATTTTTTTAACAAAAAATGCAATTAATTCTGGATTTAGAAAGAGCAACTTATACTCTGTAATTTGAATAGACACTGTGATTTTTCCAGAAAATATGGGTGTGATTTATCCTACTTTTAGCTCATTTATTGTTCCATTTTAATACCAATATAGTTCTGACTAAAATAAGTTTGTTTGTCTTAAAAGTGGGGTAGTGTTTTCTTTTTCCAAAACCACAAACTTGAAAAAAAAATGAAGATAAACCTTTGTTCACCTTCTCTTTGCAGCACAGTGGCGTACCCCCTCCATGAGAAACAACCAAGCCCAGCAGATTGAAGGAGGATCACCTATCAACATGGTCACAGAGCAGTGTGATCAGCCTGATGACCATGCCCTTGTAATATGGCATGAGAACTATCCTTTTGGTATGTGGTTTCTACATTTTATCAACTGTTTGTCAATGTGGGACAGCTAGTTCTGTTGATAGGCACTAGAATACACATGTCGGGCCAGTCCATGTGATTTGTGAGGGGATTTTTAGCTCGGCTGTTTTTGGAGAAAACCCGAGGTATTGTCGTGGCCAGCTAGTCGTGTCGTGTGGTCCGCGTCGTGCTAAAACCTTAACATTTTGTCAAGGTTTTAAACATTGGCTCTAAAATCAAAGTGCTTCAACATACAACTTTGAAACTTCATATGTAGCTGCACCTTGATGAGTTATACATGCCAAAACCTTTTTTGGTCACTAGGTCAAAGGTCAAAGTCACTATGACCAATTAAAAAAATAAAAAAATCTGACAAGCTTTCATTTATTCAAAACTGCAACCACAGCCGAGTTTGGCGCCCGTTATGCGGTGCTCTTGTTCTTGATTTTATTTTTACAGCCATTCTCCCCATTCATCTTATTCAAGTGGGGCAGTTGTTCTTTACTGGCATAAGTATGTGCACATGGTAATGGTAAACTAGATTACCCTGGGAAAGTGTGCATGACTAAAATATTGTGACAATTGCAAGAAATTCAAACAAAGAATACTTAGTTCGTGTTTCGCAACTGTGTCTAAGATATTGCACGAGGGTAAGATCAATAATAATGAAGCTAAAAACAGTCATTTTAATTTCTGTAACATAACATATACCGGTACATGGGTACTTATTTCAACACCATATCATTTATATCATTTTACTTGAGATATGTTACAGATTTTGCGTTAATAATCTGATGACCCATTAAAATGTTTTTCTTAATAAACCATGCTACTTTTAAGAAGTTTCTTTGCATTTGGTAAGTTGTTTTATTTTACTTTTTGAAGAGGGGAGAAGTTTGTGATATTGTGGTTGCAAAAGACTGGTGGAACAAGGGAGAATATCATTAAATATCGCGAAAACAATTTTTTGTCTGTGCTATATTACATGTTGTGTCATAAATGACATTTTGTTAACCTAAGAGGTCGCCAAACCGATTTGGATAAGTGACACATGAACCTATATTTTCAGATAAAACTTAACATTTGTGCCATTAGTGGCCAAATGATGTTGAAACAATTTTAAATGATTTGATTTTGTTCTCCATAATCCAACAAAATGCTTACAAATCTATTTTTTAACAAAAGGAATATGACGTAAACTAGGCAAAATATCTTTCAAACAGTAGCCATAAGATTTTTGTATAAGTACCTTGTATGTAACTGAATTGATGCTATGATTAAACAATGATTGTCGATCCCTTTTTGATTATCTTGCTATCTGTTTTGTATCACTTTACATTTACCTTTCATATTTAAAAGGTATGTTTAATCATGTCTCATGTTGTCTACAAAATTCCCTTGTATTGAAGAAGTTTTTATTGAATAAGTTGCTATGGTCATAACCTATTTATTTACAAGCACATCTGGTATTTTGGAAAAAGATAATTTAATCTGTATTTGAATAAAACTTTTTCTTTGGTTGCATTTGAAGGTAATGAGATCTTTTATTGACTTGGTTCTCCTTTGTAACTTTACAAAACAAATATAGAATTTCAAATAAAAACACTTTAATTTGAATCAGACATAATTGTAATTTTTAAAAACTGTGAGGAAATCCCTCTGAACTTCATGTAACCATTTGTAAAAAGATATGTTATTTATCTCTTTCAGTGCTGGAACCAAATTTTATAGACCTTTGCAAACAGTTTGGATCCAGATGAGACGCCACAGAACGTGGCGTCTCATCAGGATCCAATCTGTTTGCTATTCTGAAAGTATTCTTTGAAAAAAAATCAAAGAAAATGCTCATTTTAGAAATTCAGCTGACAACATTTTAGCAGACGACAAATATCCCAGCATGCAAAGGGTTAATTGTTTAAAGGCTATTCTTACAAAAATGGGATTGAGTGGTGTGGCAAGCGGTTCCACGCATAATCCAAAGAAACTAGGGTTCTCATGAGAACCTAGGTTATCAGAATGAGAACCTAGGTTCTAATGAGAACTATGGTTCCTACATGAAATCTTGGGTTCTGAGGAAAACCTAGGTTATCGGAGAGATCGACGCGAAAAAGCTGTCGAGAACCTAGGTTCTTGTGAAAACCTTGGATATCAAACGAGAACTTAAGTTCTCAGAATGAGAACCTTGGTTCTCATGAAAACCTAGTTTCTCATGAGAACCTATGTTCAATGTGTCTATGAGAATCTAGGTTCTCATAAAAAACCTAGTTTTTTATGAGAACCTAGGTTCTCATGAAAAACCTAGTTTTTCATGAGAACCTAGGTTCTCTAGCGTAAACTAAGGTTTTCAAATGAGAACCTAGGTTTACATGAGAACCTAGGTTCTCATGAAAATCCTGGTTTCTTGGGATTTCATAAACCTAGTTTCTCATGAGAACCTAGGTTCTCATGAAAACCTAGGTTCTCATGAGAAACCTAGTTTCTTGGAATTATGTGTCGAAATGCTCGCTATAATTTACCTCCAGTTGTCTCCCATTGCTTGTTACAGGCTGGCGGCATATGTGTAGAATGATAAGAAATGGACATGAAACAGTGAATATTACTCCCTAAGAACATTATTTTAACGATGTTCAGACAATGCTGAGTAATATTCAACGAAACTTGTAGGAAACTTCTTAAGGAATGAAATTAGTAAAGTAATCGGTCGACATTGGTCTGAACACGTTAATAAAAAATTAAACTGTTTATGAAATACATCTTTAATTGTAAATATTATTTTGAGACTAAAAAATGAAACACATTCAGATAAATCGTTACATAATTCATTGTTACAGTATTAAATGAGTTTCAGATATTCAGTTCCCTTGTTCTGGCCTCAAACGACTGTACGGTACAGTTTTCTGTTTAAAGTATGTCTGTGATATAGTAAGCAATCATTATGGTATAAATAGAAGTTTAATTTCTATTGATAATGTGTAATAATGTCTTATTCAATCGTAAGATATCGGCCCACATTGCAAGAAAAACTTATGCACTAAAGGCTTTGCAAACATATTTCAATAACTTGAGATATCTGCAAAAATAAAGTCCTTAACCGTGTTTTTTCATTCTGTCCAGCCCGTGTATAATCATATGTGAACCCCATTGATTCTGCGCCCTGAATAATATGTGTCCTGTATTCCAAACAAGCAAGTTTACGCCGTCCGACGTGTAATTCTGGAAACCTAGGCTCTCATGAGAACCTAGGTTCTCATTAGAACCTATGGTTTCCGAATAAAAACCACGGATTTAGTATTAAAGACGCGTAATTCTGAAAACCTAGGTTCTCACGAGAACCTATGGTTCCCAAATGAAAACCGTGGATATGGCAAGCAGTTTGACACATAATCCCAAGAAACTAGGTTTTTCATGATAACCTAGGTTCTCATTCTAAGAACCTAGGTTTTCAAATGAGAACCTAGGTTCTCATGAGAAACCTAGTTTGTCATGAGAACTTAGGTTCTCATGAGAACCTAGGTTCTCATGATAACCTAGGTTCTCATTTGAAAACTTGGGTTCTTGAAGCCATGTGCAATCTTCAAGCGAGAACCTAGTTTCTCATGAGAAACGTAGTTTCTTGGGATTATGCGTCGAACCTCTTGCCATAGAGTGGCACAAAGAAAATTCATTCAAATTCATAAGGTGTGGGTGAAAGAGGTGGTAGAATTAATCACAACTGTGTACAACTGAAATGAAACCTCATGTTTGAAATAGTGTTTAACAGTCATGATAGGAAGACAAAAGTTGGATTTAAAACTCACCAAGATATCATTGTAAAGCGTCAATTAAAAAAAAAATTATCATTTTAATTGATGTTTGTCCGCTAATGAAGGGCCATTTTTAACATTAATCTTAGTCTGGACTTTCATTTCGCTTTTTGTAACATTATTAAAAAATTCTGTTAAGAATGTATGACATTTTATTTTTAATTGTCATTTTGCTGAAGAGTTGACAATTAAGTGACTTAAATATTATAACAGACATGTCTTGAAGAAACATAATACACTGCCAGATGTTTTTGACAGGCTTAAAACTTATTAGGCTGTGTTTCACCGCAATTAGACCACTATTTACTTCTCTATCTTTTGTTATCACTTTTAAAGTGTCCGGTAATGTTAATTTCTTCAGGCATCACTTTTAAAGTGCGGGTAAATTTAATTCCTTCAAGCATGTTTCTTCATTTCCAGATAATGTGTTGAACCTTTACCCATAAGTCACTGCAAGGGCTGCCTGAATTTAGTTATTTATCTTTTTTAATATTTTCCAGATGTTTAATTTTACCTTTACCCAGAATTCATGAAAAGTGCTCCCTAGAATTAACATAAACCAGTTCTACCCAGATAATATGGTTTAGCTACACCCATAATTCACTGCAATTGATCCCTTGATTTTTAACTAAACCTGTTCTTCCCATTTCCAGATAATGGCTTCTACCTGTACCCAGAATTCACTATGAAGGTTCCCGTCTCAGAGAAGGAGGGTATGTCAGAAGCGACCAGTGATGGGAACCAATCGCATGTGTCCACTCTTTATGAGGATGTGCTGGCCATGCCTGTTACACTCTGGACGTGGTGGTTAGTGTTTAAGGCGAAGATAAAATGCTGGGGTGGCGAAATCTCAAAAAACTATACTTGTCCACGGACAACCATTTAGGAAATTTAACTTGTCCGTTGCTGAACTACACTTTTCCGTTAATGTTTATATAAATTATAAACGCATTTATTGATTAATGTAAAACAATGTGGAATATACCAAAATGAGTATGATTCGCTAGTTTTGTTTATAGTTTTATTTCAATAGTACATTCATTATAGCAGTATATTATAAACAATATAAAGGCTTTCTAAAACTTTTAATCTTGCAAAGCTAGTGTTATTAAAACATGTGTTGAACATAAGTACATCGTAATCTTAACAAATTAAACTAGTCCAATATGTCGACCTCATTAGACTGAGGCTCTGCGCCGCTACTGGTAGCAATTTGATTATCATCAACTGGTAACCATTGAAAATCTATGAGTCAAGTTTCTTGAAAAGTAGTGGTGCGTTTACTTAGATCATATTTTTTATCATAATCTTTCTTAGTTTTTTTGGGAGGTGGACTGCTAAAAGCTTTGGGTTTCTGCTCCGTAAATGAAGATTTAAAAAAACTAAATGTTCCATTTTTACCATTAAAGTCGTCTTAAATAACAAGGTAGACCGTGTTTTGATTATCTTACTTTGATACTTTTTATTTCCGTCTGATTTTAAAAATAAAGAAACCAGTCTGTACACTGTCTAACAGTCAGGCCGAATGTTTAAAATGCGGCATGCTCCTGGTCTCTTATAGAATGAGGGAGATCACTGCGCAGGAGAGTGCCCGTATTTTAGCTTGATTGCTCCGCAAATAGCACTGACAATGTAATCGCATGTCAACATCCGGTTTTGTAAAACTTAATTCGGCTTTAATACAATGTATTTTTTTCTATACCTGGACCCGACTTTTAAAAAAACTTGTTGTCCACGGACAACTTAATTGAAAAAAATCAGTTGCCCAGACAAGCAAATGTACGACTCGGTCAACTCGGACATTTGATTTCGCCACCCCTGAAATGTGGATTGTAAACTCTAAAATTTCCCAAAAGTTGGTTTCGTAGGTTTGGTTTTGTTTTCACTGTTTTTTTTAATGAAAAATTAGTTATTATCCAAATCGTCAAAATCTCTACTAATCACACTGTAATAAAATGTCACTGTAGCAAAAACAAGTTTAAGATTGGCACCCAAGAAATATTGTAACTCAAGTTAGTGTAAACAAACCTTTTCCATTATTATAATTCTTAGTAAAAAGTAAAGTAATAGTAAGCAAATATGCTGTCATTTTAGCAAGTTAATAATTTAACATATCTAAAGCAAATTCTGTATGTTGTACATGGCGCTTGAACAAGCTGAAGATACTAGAACATTTTCTAGTATTTGTAAGCTCCGCCAAGGTCTAACAATGTTTTCTTGAAATATTATCAAGAAAACAGGTTCAAAATCCAGTAATGTTGCTTGACTGTTTTTATAAAACTTGATATTGACATAAACAATAAGCTAACAGTATTCTGATATTTGCATGCTATAACATCTTGTTAACAAGGAAGATAAATCACATACAGTTCAATTCTCATCACTGTTGCAGTTAGTTCCCTTATATGATAGCATCATTGTTGCTTCTGGTTTATAACTTAAAGGTTTTCACTCATTTAAAAGCTCTAAGTAGTTTGGTATTTTTATAAATTAACGTGTTTCTTATGCACAATAAACTGTTAATGCTGCTAAAGCAGTTATAACATGTATTGTCATTTATGATAGAGTTAATAGATGTTTTACAATTTTATTCACTTTGCATTATTTGTTGGTGTCAATTTTACTGAAAGATTTAGGGACAAGATAAGGAGTCACTCTTCTAGTTGTGCTATGATGTATGTATGTGTGTGATTCACCACAGCTGTCTGTCTGTCCATTTATAGATGCTTTGTGTGGAGAAATTCTCCTCCTGTTTTAAACACACAACATTCAAACTTGCTAGCTCTGCTCCGTATGATATGAAGTCATGTGTGTGTGTGATTTGTATTGCACTGTGCAAACAGTTACACAAGTTTTGCTTCTTTGCCTACTTGATATTTTTTAAACAAAGTATTATTCCTCAGCGTTTTTGTTAGTGGATATCCGAGCATAAATTGCTCCCAAAACTTCCATTTTACAAATTGTGAAAGTCCCCGGGATCTCCAATAATCCTGTTTTCTAACTCACAGCACATACAAATCTAAATAGAAAATCTGGTCGCTCACTCAATTATCTTCACCTAGGAGCTTCTTTATGCCATGAATTTCTCAAATTTCTCAAATTTCTCAGAGAGTGGCTAATATTGATTTTTGTTAAAATGAACTACAAAACTTTTAATTGAAAATATGTCGCAACAAAATTTTTATACAAAAGTCAATTAATTCGTGCTTTCCATGCTGATGACTTGACATACATTTGTGGCATAATTGTCCTACACTTTTATCGGGACAGAGGATCAAAACGTGAGCACTATTTATTTGAAACTAGAATTTGTAAGCGTTGGCTTAACCTAAACATTTTGAACTTTGTTTCCTATAACAAATTTAATAATGTCATTTTATAAATCAACAATTTACGTTATACGGACCAACACCATTAGACTGTGTTTGCTTCTTAGAACGCTGATACTTCTGTATGATGCGTTATTTTAGATTTAAATGTGTCCCAGAAAGAAGTGCTCTAAGATTAAGCTCTAGGTACTTGGTAAATTTTAGTGACAGATGTTTTTATGAGAAATTCACTTTCATTTTTCAACCTTCTCTGAAAAGAGGTTCATGTAACATTTAATACTGTAATTGATTGGTCATTATTACTAAATATTTACATATCTCCATGCTTGCACATTATGCCACCTGATTCAAACATGTTCAATGGGAATTTCCCATTCCACATTTCACGTTATATATGCACTTAAGTTAAATAGCAAATGAACTTAAGTTAAATGGCAAATGTTCATGAGTTGTTTTTTTTAATCATTCATCGTCTATATTGGCCATAAATTTGGGTTTGAGAATGTAATTAGTAAATATACGGATTATCGGGCAATGGATAGAGTTGAAACATGTATGTAGCCATAAATATTCACATATGGAAGGGTTTACTAAATATACATGTATTGAAATAAAAGTGTGACCTCCAACATGATGTTCATACATCAAAGCTTGGAAGTCAGGACTTCCATCTTTTGAAAGCTAGTTGAAGCTCTGATTCTTACCAAAGACTTCAATTACAAAAATATTGTAATGTTTGTCTCTTAAAATTTTGATCAAATAATGCGCATTTGGTCAAAACTGGCTTGACCCTGTGGTTCTATTGCCATTGTAACAGCTTGCTACATACAAATGCATTCTATGTTGGTGGGTGTTCATTACTTATGTGTCTATTTCTTGTTCTTACATGATTGGTATTTATTCCAGAGACAAAGACCAAAACTATTTTAACACTCAACAAACCGTGCACAAAGAATGCCTGATTGAAATAATATTTGCACAATCATTTATTGTGGGCCCTATACAAAGAAAAAGGTCATTTAGTGAGCACCTGTTTGTTTGTATTCTCACAGGAAGGAAGTGATTGCCATAAGCGTGGTGTTCTCTGTGCTGACCCACATCGTACTTAATCGATTACAAAGGGTCCAGGATGGAAGAGAAATAGAGCAGAGCTCCAGCAGCAGTCAGGTATGTTTGATTCAATCCTCAGTCTTGAAATAGGAATTTTTCCCAAATCCCATTAGCACAGGAAAAACTAGATGGAATACCAAGGAGTGAAATATATATAATGTTGATCAAGATGTTGGTGTTTTCTTTGCATTTTCTTTGGGATTTAGGCTGAGCTCAGCTGGCTCTGGGTCTTGCTTCTGCAATTGAAAGAATATAGAATGTTAACGTTCGTATATGCTCTACATTGACATGTTAAGTTTGTTGTACGTGAACTAATGAGATGTTTCCCAAATCCTATTAGTACAGGAAAAACTAGAAGGAATACCAAGGAGTGAAAGATACATAATGCTGATAAGATGTTGGTGTTTTTTTGCCTTGTTTATATTTCGCTGAACTCTGGCATAAAGGGATCTTTTCACAGATTTGGGAATGTATTGAAGTTTGTCGTTAAATACTTTGAATTTGAAAAATGTAATAATTGGAACGTAAAAAACAAGAATAAAATTAAAGAAAGAAAAAAGTATTCCTCAACTGGGCTGGAACCACTGACCCTTGAGTTAAAAGTCAAGCAGGTAAACCACAAGGCCATCTGTGCCCATAGATTGAGTGGTGTATTTCATACATTATATAAGCAATCCTGGTAATGTCACAAAATATAACGATAACATCAGTTCTCCAAATTAGAGACCAAAAATCAGTCCAAATTATTCCATTGTTTCGCGTTTGTAAAACTTAATAATTTTTAGGTTTTTAAATTGTCGAACAATGAATATAATGGATATTTTAAAGCATGGTTAATTTTCAGTATTACTGTTTCCTCCCAAATGTCATAACTACAACGAAAATTTGCAAATCTGAAACAGTTTATTTCAATTTTGTCAATTTTTTCAAAACATGAAAAGGTCACTTTATGAAATTTAACATCTATGTACACAAATCTATACTTATTTAAAGAAATTTCAAACTGCTTTTATTCAATTAAATATAAACAATTGAATACATTTTAAAACCTTTGAAATCAAGATATAAAACGGTGTTATTCACATACAGGATACCGTCTGATACCGCTTGTCACAGAGAGTAATCATAGTTATAAATATTATTGAAATACAAATATTATTGTTGACTTCAAACCTTTATTCCAAATAAAAAGCACCAACATTCCCACAAATTGTTATTGATCTATATAGCCATTGAGTGACACCAGTTCTCCCAAGGAGGATGTGGAGAATGATTCAGAAGGGGCAGTTACTCTGCCAAGTCGACAGAACTCTGCTGACCAGTTTGAGTCCAGGTAAGAGTTGTCTACCATGCTAGGTATGAATTTTGTGCATGGTCTGCTGAGTGTTTAAAAGTACAATAAATTGTGTAGTACCTGAAGAAACAATTTCTTGACAATACAAATTTCAGACTAATAGGTAGTTATGATTAACATCCTAAGTTGACATTTTGTGCAGGCCTGCTGAGTATTGTTTGAAGTAAAATTAATAGTGTGGTACCTAAAAGAACAATGTCTTGAGATGAAAGATCACACACAATCTAGTAGGTATGATTAAATGACCTTGATACTGATTATAATGGAATTTGTATTAATTTGCCAGGTGTAAGTGCTTTCTTTAATGGTAACATATTTTTTTAATGTTGTATACCTGTATTTATACTTGCAAAGACATGACAAATCAACATCTGGCTAAAGATTAGAGTAAGAATTTCAAGAAAGTCTATGACATAAAGTTCTGTAACTACAGTACTGTTATAAATTATCATCCTTCTTTATGAAGATGTGAGAAATTTCAACTTAATAAGTCTAGATACTTCACCAATGCAAACGAATGTAAAAATGAATTTGGTACAAACACAATTTAACCTGCAGTCAATTCATTTCTATGTTAATCATGTAAAGAACATGTGCAAAAAAAAACTAATTTTGGCTTGTGGGATCAACTGACATGTTGGCAAATTTTATTTGGATAGAAATAGTATATTAAAACGATTAATTTCAAAATTTTACAATATTTATTCCTGTTTTGACCTGGTTGCAGGTACACTGCTGATTATGACCACATGCATGTGCCGGGCAAGGGAGGCTTTGGTGTGGTGTTTGAGGCCCGCAACAAGGTTGATGAGTGCCACTACGCCATCAAACGTATCCCTCTGCCAAATAGGTTAGTATGCCACTGTCCAACAGATAAGTATGTCTAGCAAGTTTATATTCTAGTTGTTTAGAGGTAAGTATCCCACTGTCCAACTGGTTATTATCCCATGGTCAGACATATTAATATCCCACTTAACACCCATGGTCAGACATATTAATATCCCACTTAACAGAAGTTATGTATCCTGTTGCTTTAATAACTACAACCCCACTGTCCTACAGGTTATTGTCAACTTCCAAACAGCTTAGTATGTCACTGCCCAACCAGTCAAACCACTGCCCAACCAGTCAAACCACTGCCCAACCAGTCAAACCACTTCCCAACTAGTCAAAATCCCACTTCACATTAGCTTAAAAACCAACTTTGTTAAAGGTTATGGTAAATTAATATGTTATTGTAACCATAAGTGCATTGTTTTTTTCACTGTTTCATAGTCCATTTTGTTGACCCAGACTTTGTTCTACAAATACCCACAGCATGCTGTTTAAACTATCAATACTTATACCAGATTTTTGTTAGACCCCTTAAACTTAAATATATATTTTTGTTTACAAAATCTGTCAATAATACTGCTTTGATACTAGTATATTAGGTAATATAAATGAGTTGTGCCCATGGGGTTAAATGCATGTGGGTAAAGTGTTGTCCCAAATTAGCTTGTGCAATCAGGGACAACACTTCCTGCTTGACAAAAATTTGTGTGTATAAGAGACTTCCTTTTCACAAAAAATGTCATTAAAGCAGAAAGTTTTGTCTCTGATTAGCCTGTGTGGACTGCGCAGGCTAATATGGGATGACACTTATCACACATGCATTAATCCCCATATTCATATATGGTGGTTCAAATAATTGTTTCAGTGAGGGAGCCAAGGAGAAGGTCATGAGAGAAGTGAAGACTCTGGCCAAGCTAGACCATGTGGGCATAGTGCGTTACTTCCACACATGGATTGAGTCACCACCAGCGGGCTGGCAGGAGGAGAGGGATCGCGCTTTTGAGTGCAGGTAAATATAGGCAGAAGATGTGTTCATGTGTGGTTGTTTTACATCATTACTGGCAGGGGAAATCATTTATGTTTTAATGAACATGATACAAATCTTCTACCTATTCAGTGATGATTTTAATGCTTTGGCTATAAAAAAAGGATATGGGGATTATTTTTTGTATTTAAAAAATATTTTAGGTAGACCAACTGATTAAGTGATCTAAGGATCATCACACTGGAAGTGTTCTGTATTTTACTTCTCATGATAAATAAAAGCCATAGCCCACCATCACTTGAAGATGAATATATAAATTATAACTACACTTAGTTTTCATCCAAACAGCTATAGCCAGCTTTGTGTGTTACCTTGCTGTTAATTGTTTTTAAGTTTTCAAATTGGACTTATTTAAAAGTGTATACATGAAATCCTGCTGTAGTGTCATTCCTGCTAAGGCATGTAACTCTTACATGAAATCTGTTATTATTCCATCTTACAGTGAAGGAGTTACCTCCCCTATCTTCTCAGAATACACCAGCTACACCCCAAGTCCACTTGCAAGGGGATCACAGCAAACAAAATCTAGCAACAACAATTTGAAAGACTCTCCAAAGCTTCAGACAAGTCCTCTAGATTTTCTAAAAAATCCCCTTGGAGATAATATTCTTGAATTAACCGAGGGTCAGATAAAACGAGGAGCTAGTGAAGAGTTTTCAGTGCATAATATATCTGAGAGTGGGTGGGGCATTGAAGATATGTCTACAAGTAACAGGTCCAGGGGTTGGTGGGTGCATAGAAAAGATCTAGAGAACGATGAAAGTGGATCATTTAGTGGTGTGGGTACTCCAAATTTAAATCAAGGGCATTTGGATGACAGTGTAGACATATCGTTCAGACACGAGGATAACGATAATATGAGCAGCAATAATAATGTGAACAATATGAAAACTACTGGTAAATCTGTATGGGACAATCAGGATGTGGAGCCAGAGGATCATATTGTGCGGATGGAGGATTCTAACAGTGCATTCCAGATTGTCTTCGAAGATTCTGGATGCGGGGGTAGAAGCTCTAAGGATTCCATAGAAGACATAAGTGAAGGCTGCCAATCCAATCTCTCCAGGAATTGTCTAGACTCTAGTGTAGGCTCAAGATAGACACTACAAACCCTTTCAAGAAAACACATTCCAGTTCAAATTCACAGCTCAGTGTAAAGTTGCACTCGCGTTCTCCATCTAAGGACCTTGCAAATCTTACTGTAGAAAAAGAAACCAAGCACAAAGACGAAGCAGATTGTGACAAGAAAATTACCACAACTGAATCGGATAGATCTCCACCAAAGCCTAAACTTTATCTTTACATACAAATGCAGCTATGTCGGAAAGATACTTTAAAAGACTGGCTTTCTGCAAACACGTTAAACCGTGACCGTCACAGTGTGTTGGACATTTTTGACCAGATCGTCTCAGCAATAGAGTACGTACATGACTCGGGTCTTATGCACAGAGACTTGAAGCCCTCCAATATATTTTTCTCCCTCGATGGGGTAGTGAAAATGGGAGACTTTGGTCTCGTAACTGCCTTGACTGATGAACAAAACGAGGTCTTGCTTGCAGGAGACCCTTTCAAAAAGCACACGGCACAAGTGGGCACGCAACTTTATATGAGCCCAGAACAAGTATGTTGAGAGATTTGTTTTCAATCTTGCATCTTTTACATATCAAAAAACAATAGTTTGTTTTATAGGAAGGATTATGTAGTCCTCTTATAATACACTTGCAACTTATTAATGGAAAGCTATGCATGTTGCAACATCAAAAAATGGACTAGATATTTGTCAACCGTAAGGCAAATGTATAAGCAAATGTGTTATTTATTGAGTTAAATAGATCATCCGTACTGCAAAAACAACGTTTTGCTTCATTTAGGAAAATAAATATTAAGATTTCTTCATTGTTTTCTTTTGAACACCATGTTGAAGTCACAATTATAAAATTATTCCCTAATTAATTTACAATAAAAACTATCATTGTACAGGTTCCCAGTTCAAGTATGAAATAATTTATTAGACATACCAGGAATTTGCAGAAGACGCAGATAATTTAATTGTTAAAACAAGAGTGTTTAAATACAAACTTAAAAAAAAATTAATGCAATAGATCGAAAAACATCCTCCATGGTATCCATAGATACCACAGTAACCATGCATTCCTATACAATATCCACCATAGTATCCATAGTAACCATATATTCCCTGCCTTTACAGATGAGTGGTAAGAAGTACTCGGCTAAGGTGGATATTTTCTCACTGGGTGTGATTCTCTTTGAGCTCCTGTACCCGTTTGCTACTCAGATGGAGCGAGTCAACACACTTGTGAACGTCAAGCGACAGGATTTTCCAGAACGTTTCAATCGGGAAATGCAGAAAGAAGTATGTAGTATAAAAGGGTTATTCGGTTTAACAAATATTCCTAATTATTTTGTAATTGTCAATATTAACCGATTTCTGATCAAAATGATTGTTTTACAAAGAAAGGCTTTGATGAGTATTTGACGTGCATGTGTGCAGAGCTACAGATAAGCTTTTTGGGGTAATTGGGTAATACCCTTCAAAATAAGAATGAATTGGGTAATGGAAAACGTGATTTGGTATCCAAAAGTATCATACCCGCTCATTAAAAAAAATAATTGGGTATTTGTACCAAAACAAACAAGTGAATTGGGTAATTGCAATAAAACATGAATTTAGCTTCTCAAAACCGTACCTACATATAGTCACTGTTATGTATTCAATTGCAGTATAGGTTGTTCCATCTTTCTTTTACCAGATTCAACAATGGAATTTCTCAACCCACTCATCGAATGCGTTTGTACTTGTTTTTGTTCCAATATGGGCCAGTACTTTCGTTTTGGAAACACAACACACCCCCATCATAGGGGGCTGGAACGGTGTTGGATAGTATAATATAGTGTATTTTGACCGAAAATGCCCAAAACCAAAATAAAATATAATAATATTAACACGGGTTTCAACTCATTTTTTTTTCTTTCTGACAGCCATCAATCAGAGTCCGTTTGCATTGCTAAAAAATAATACAAATAAACCACTTTGGCATTTAAAAGTAGCTAAGACATGGCTCTATCAATAAACAATAACAACTTACAGCACAAGGCACTTAAAATCTTATTTTGGAGAGCTTAAACATATCTGATTGATGGCTGTCAGAAAATATTATTTTTAGTTGAAACCCTTGCTGCTATAATTAAATTATTTTATTTTTTTTGCATTTTCGGTCAAAACACACTTTATTATACTATCCAGCCCTCTGTGCACCCCATCAACAAGTTCATCTAAACTACTACCGCAGATGTCCATGGAACAAAACATGGAGTTAATAATGTCATAAACTATGCCCTTTGCAATTGTTTTAGATTTATTTACCACGACAAAGGAATCTATATGTGTTTTTGTATTTTTTGCGGAACTTTTCGTCTGCCTAGAGACGCCAATTTGTTTGCATGTGTTATCATCTAAACGATTGGTAAATACGTTACCAGATAAAACAAGCGCTTGTCGATAAAGACTCGAGTCAAAACGACCAAAACAAAACGGGATTTTTCATAACGCATACAAGGCAGCTCCAATTGGGTATCGGCGATTTGTTTTGCGTACCAGTACGCACAGATTTTGAAAAAATTGCGTATCCACCTATTTTTGATTGCATATTTACGCAAATACGCAGCTTATCTGTAGCTCTGTATGTGTGCTTTGTTTTTGTAAACCAGCTCTCCCATGTAAACTGGGAATAGGTTAACTGACTTCTGTGATTTGATTGAAATACTTTTAAAAAAAAACAAGGAGTCAAAACAAGCAAACAACCATGAACACAATTTTTAAAATATAATTTAAAAAATTATTTACGTCCAATTGATGATCACTTTCTACTTTCTACATCTAAAATTGTAATGTTTAGTCTATCTTACCTTGTTTCAGGCCACGTTTGTGAGCTGGTTGCTTTCACCCAAGCCTGAGGACCGTCCATCTGCCAAGGCCATCTTGGACAGTGAGTTGCTGAAAGAGTTCGAGAGTCGAAGGATGCCAAGAAGATTCCGCACCCGAACTGTATCTCAGAATAGCTCATAGACACATATTTTTATCCATACGTTGAATCATATAACTCATTAGCACAGGTGTAATTTGTAGCACATATTGACAATTTTCATTTACCCATTTCATTAACTTATTGTTTTCTCCAAACAATTGAATCTTTTTAGATTATTGTTATTGATAAAAGTTTTCAGCATTAATATTGATTTCAGTACTGTTTTTTGAAAAAAAAGTGTCATTTATGTTAATTGTCCTTTATGTTAACTTTGTTTGTGTTTTTTTGTACATCATCTATTGACTAGTACACATTAAGTATTGTGAGAACTGGATAATGTTTTCATTATTCCATTATTTATGCTGTTTACTGATCATCAGTATCTAAGGGTTTGAATTGAAACCTTTAAAACTTGGATTTAGTAAGAAAGGCCTAAATAAAATTAACTTTCTGAGGGACTACAAATGCGTAAAAATACTTACATTTTTTTGTATTTAAAAGGTAAATTGTTAAATCTTGCTCAAACTTTCACAGCTGAATGACCTTAATTTGTAAATTAATTATAAAGAAAAGAGTAATGACCCTGAATAGTGTTGGCTGAAACATGGCCCTTTGTCTTTATATCTTTTGTAGAATATATTATGGATTTGTCTGTGTCCATGTGTTTAGGGAGCATCATATGTAAGAATGTATTTGTATTTCATTATAACAAAGTGTCATAGCTATTTGTCATTGAAAACCCATTTATTCAATGAGTTTCTCATATCCACTTTGATCTTCATCAAACAGTGCCATCTTATACCTCACAGACTATAGCCTTGTGATTTTTCACCCGCATTATCTCATAAAAATGCCATGTCCCTTGTTAATAATTCGCAAACAGTGTCTCAAAGTTTGTAATAGACCTTAAATTAAGGTCTATTACAAACTATTACAAATGATTAAGGTCCTTAATCATTTTCTCCCCACAGGTTCTCAGAATATGCCATAGACTCTTTGTCATTTCATCCTTACAGCGTATCTAAACAGACCATAGATACTTGTTATTTCATCCCAAGTTTGTATTAGAACAGACCACAGACACTTGTCATTTCATACTAACAGTGTATAAAATTGACCATATACACTTGTCATTTCATTACAACTTTGTGTCAGAACAAACCATAGAAACTTGTCATTTCATAATAACTGTGTTTTAGAATAGACCATAGACACTAGTCATTTCATACCAACAATATCTCAGAATATAGCATAAACTCTTGTCATTTCAACTCAACAATGTCTCGAAATCACCATCAACACATAGACAACATCAGTGTCTATGATTTTTTTTAGACACTTGTCATTTCACCCAAACAGTCTTTATTTTAGATGTGGTAATTGGGGCATGTATTACATATCAATTTCATGAACTTTCTGATGGTTCGACTAGTTTATACATGGTCATGTATTTTAATGTTAGGATGGAAACCATATATTTTGTGGTTGAAAAATTTAATTATGAATATGGTTATGTAGAGAAACGTGTTTGCTTTTATTGGTGGCTGGTTGCATAAATAATTTGAACAATCATTTTTAGTTGTAAGTGTTTTTTTGTGCGTTATAACTTATATTTAACATAATATTTTGTTCACAAATCATTTCAAGCTTTTCTAGACGAGTATACCGATTTTTTTACAGTTGGTTAAGAAGGTACAAGTATATACTTGTAGTTTATATAATGGAGGCGAAACTGAACATAACTATGTACCAGTATTCTGAAATTGTTTACATTGATATAGATATCTCTCTGAAATGTCCTCTCCTTGATTATGCATTGAGATTGTGATTTGAATTGCATGTGTGTTTGATGTAATAAATATGTTAACTAATATACATTGTAACCATGGGTGGAATTCAAATAGGTTTATTATTACTGTGTATTTGAATATGAATCGACTGTCAAATTTGTATTTGTAGGAATGATAATTGCCTGCGTGACTTAAAATTGGTCATTAAAACATTCTATAATACATGGATTGAATATGAAACCAATTGAGATTTAAGCTCAAATTATGCAAGCAGTTTTATGGGTCATTTATTAAAGTTGAGACCAAGTTTGAAATAAAAACCTGTTGTAGTCTTTAGACCAGGATTGTTCATATTAACAGTTGTTAAAGCATCTGAATCCAGTTTTGAACTCGTGAGTACAATTTTAACCCATTTATTATAATGTGACCTTAGTCGACCAATCATTTAAATTTAATATTTTGATCTGGGTTAGATGGCATGTATTATATTTTTATTGTTTTTCAGGTTACTAAACTAAAAATAAAATTGTGGATATCTACTTACTAAATTAACACTCGTCATTTAAAATGAAATTAAAATATATGAATACTTTTTAGTTACGGTATTGTTTTGCAAACAATGATATTATTGTCACTTTTATGTTTGTTTTGTGTTGGTTTTAATGAGTTTGATGGGTGCATCCCGCTTGATATTTTTCACTTGAATCCGGTAATGCGTAAATAGATCTTATGCCATTAGCGACCAGCATAGCTCCAGACCAGCCTGCACAATGGCGCTGTTTGCTAGAAAGCTTGTCTTTCTCCTATTAAGTCACGCAAGGTTTTTTGGCAACATTTGAAGACAGGTTAGCTGCTGACAAGCTTGTGGTCTAGAGCTACGCTGGCCGTATAGGGCATAATACCCATTTTTGCATGACGCGGCTCACTTGTCAAATGATTATGTCCTTGTTATAAGCATGTTAAATTGATACTAACCATAAATTATAGTTATTGAAGTTATTGAAAAATAAAATTTAAACATTTTTGTTGTTGTTTCTGTATGTAAACAATATATGAAATTACCCAATTTTTATTAGATCATATTTATGTCGGACTTAAACAAAACTACCATGGAAGCAGTACTTTAAAAATATTTGTGTCTGTTGTTGTTTACAGCTCACCTGCGCACAACGTGCTCATGGTGAGCTTTTGTGCTCGCCTTTTGTCCGTCGTGCGTTGTCCGTTGTGCGACGTCAACATTTGCCTTGTTCACTCTCTAGAGGCCACATTTATTGTCCAATCTTCATGAAATTTGGTCAGAAGATTGGTTTTAATATTATCTTGGATGAGTTCGAAAATGGTTACGTTTGCTTGAAAAACATGGCTGCCAAGGGGCAGGGCATTTTTCCTTATATGGCTATAGTAAAATCTTGTTAACACTATAGAAGCCACATTTATTGTCTGATCTTCATGAAACTTGGTCAGAAGATTCATCCCAATAATATCTTGGACGAGTTTGAAAATGATGCCAGTTGGTTGAAAAACATGGCCGCCAGGGGGCGGGGCATTTTTCCTAATATGGCTATAGTAAAACCTTGTTAACACTCTAGAGGCCACATTTATTTTCCAATCTTCATGAAACTTGCTCAGAAGATTTGTCCCACTGATATCTTTGATGAGTTCAAAAATGGTAACCTTTGCTTGAAAAACATGGCTGCCAAGGGGCGGGGCATTTTTCCTTATATGACTATATATGGCTATAGTAAAATCTTGTTAACACTCGAGAGGCCACATTTATTGTCCAATCTTAATGAAACTTGTTCAGAAGATTCATCCCAATAATATCTTGGACGAGTTCCAAAATAATGCAGGTTGGTTGAAAAACATGGCCGCCAGGGGGCGGGGCATTTTTCCTTATGTCTATAGTAAAACCTTGTTTACACTCTAGAGGCCACATTTATTGTCCAATCTTGATGAAATTTGGTCAGAAGATTTGTCTTAATGATATCTTGGATGAGTTTGAAAATGGTTATGTTTGCTTGAATAACATGGCCGCCAAGGGGCGGGGCATTTTTCCTTATATGGCTGTATAAGCCTATAGTAAAATCTTGTTAACACTCTAGAGGTCACATTTATTTTCCGATCTTCGTGAAACTCGGTCAGAAGATTCATCCCAATGATATCTTGGATGAGTTCAAAAATGATGCTGGCTGGTTGAAAAGCATGGCCACCACAGGGGCGGAGCTATTTTCCTTATATGGCTTTAGTAAAACCTTGTTAACACTCTAGAGGTCACATTTATTTTCCGATCATCATGAAACTTGGTCAGAAGATTTGTACCAATGGTATCTTGGATGAGTGTGAAATAGTTTTGGTTGCTTTAAAAACATGGCCACCAGGGGCAGGGCATTTTTCCTTATATGGCTATATATGGCTATAGTAAAACCTAGTTAACACTCTAGAGGCCACATTTATTGTCCAATCTTCATGAAATTTGGTCAGAAGATTCATCCCGATAATATCTTGGATGAGATTTTTCCGATCATCATGAAACTTAGTCAGAAGATTAGTCTCAATGATACCTTGGATGAGTTCGAAAATAATTATGTTTGCTTGAAAAAAAAGGCGTCCAAGGCGCGGGGCATTTTTCCTTATATGGCTATAGTAAAGTCTTGTTAACACTCTAGAGGCCACATTTACTGTCCGATCTTCATGAAACTTGGTCAGAAGATTCATTCCAATACTATCTTGGATGAGTTCAAAAATGATGCCAGTTGGTTGAAAAACATGGCTGCCAGGGGGCGGGGCATTTTTCCTTATATGGCTATAGTAAAGTCTTGTTAACACTCTAGAGGCCACATTTACTGTCCGATCTTCATGAAACTTGGTCAGAAGATTCATTCCGATAATATCTTGGATGAGTTCAAAAATGATGCCAGTTGGTTGAAAAACATGGCTGCCAGGGGGCGGGGCATTTTTCCTTATATGGCTATAGTAAAACCTTGTTAACACTCTAGAGGCCACATTTATTTTCCGATCTTCATGAAACTCGGTAAGAAGATTTGTCCCAATAATATATATTGTTATCTCAGGTGAGCGACTTCGGGCCTTTCAGGCCCTCTTGTTTGAAAACATAAACTGTGGAAAATGATTGGAATTTGACATTCGTTAAAGCGTTTATTTGGGATATTTGTAACGTTATTTCATTTCGTCATTTCAGCGACGAGACACAGGCAGTATTTACGAAAAGTGAATGTTACTGTTAACGGCCCTGTTTGATTTCTCTACAATAATTACCAACATTATTTTTTCAATATCGGGTTGTGCGGTGGTCGAGTGGTAACACTCTGGTCTAACATTCCAGAGGTCCCCGGTTCAATCCCTGGCCGGGGCACTGGGAATGCTTTTAAGTGTTTCATAACTGGTATGAAACCCAGGTAATTCTCGCGTGTATCAGTGCTATACACTGAGCACGTAAAAGAACCAAGGGATCTTTTCGCAAAGAGCTATTGTATCGCACCCGGATTCCTTGTATCCCAATACCGTCTCTTCTGCTTGCTGTCTCTTCAGCAAAACCAAAGGACACCATTGGAAATAAGTGCTTGCACTTTTCATGGGTTATCCTTGACTGCAAGGTCAAACAAAATACTACTACTACTACAACACTATACCTCAGACCCATTATCATAATGCCTTGTTTTTTGCAATGTATACTTTAGTTGTTGCTCATTTCTTAATGCATAGTAAAAAAGAGAGGGCGCCAGTGATAAGCGGCCGTGTAATTAGATCCATGGCGGAAACTTATACAATGTACAATGTAGCCGTTTTCATCGTGCCAAAATTTACCTTCCTCGTCTGTTTATGATACCACCAGAAGATATTAATATTTACCGGCGGTTATCATCTAGGTTTACAGTTGTCTTTTCCATAATATAAAACCACCCCCGGAAATCCGATATGAGGAGGCGTGGATTGGGTTTTGAAAATAAATGTTTACATTTTGCATATATCAATTACCAAAAAGAACGAAAAGAAACAAACATTTACACGCCTGCATTGTTGGAGATGTTTGCGAAGCTGTCAACTTGAAGTCATGTATAATATATCCAAATTTACTTCAAATTTATGAAAGTCTACCCATAATTGGAACCAAAGGCAGAAAATATTATTATAAATGTTTAGAATGCCTACCGGACGTACCTGTATGAATCAATTGCTTTACATTTACAATAATTATAAACAATTAAAAAAGATACAAATAAGCTGGAAATTAACTTAGCTTCAGAACGGATATAATTATAAAACCTCAAAGTTCAATAAAAATGATGCATCCGAGTGGGCATAAATAAGCTGTAATTGTGAGCTTTTAAGTTTATAAATGAACTGCACTCATGTCATTTCTCGACATCTTTGTAAAGCACCATGTCATATCATTTTTTTCATCAACATGTTGAATGTAAAGTCGAATCTTTCCACCAATACGATTTTTTTAAGAAACTCTGGCGGATATGTTACTTGGGGACATTGGTTAATATAATTGTCGGTGCAAAAACTTTTTCACTGGCATACCTTTAAAGAAAATTGTAAATAAAGTGCTAAATATGGGACAAATCCCTGTATCGTCGACTTTAAATAGCCATATTTCAATAAATCCTGAATATTAATAACCAGGATTTTTCTAACATACATGATAATACCTCCTTTGCATACACCAAAATATATTTTAATTCAAAAATGCCTTTAAACAATTATAGAACTGGATTTACTTACCCTACCGAAATTCATCGAAATCTATCGGCAATTTCTCCTAGCACATCCAACTTCTCACAGCATATCGGGTTTCCGGGGGTGAAAACGTACATTGAATGAAGTGTTTTATTAGTATGAGCGTTAGCTCACGCAAAAGTAGAGAGGCAGCTTTGATAATCAGTATGCTTTAACTACGCTACTAGGAACGACAACTGCAGCTATGCCTGTTTACACTGTAGCAGACAGCATGTATATAAGCAGACAGCATGTATATAAGGTTTAAGAGCTTGTTCAACGATATAGACCAGTCTAGTGTTTATAACAGCTTGTGCGATGACATTTGTACGGAATCCGGATAGTGCCAAGTTGAGTGTCGAGTGTCGACCTTCGAGGGCGACGCACGACATTCAAGCGACATTCTCTCGACGCTCAATACGACGCGCGACAAATCAGTCGACAGTCAAGATTTTCTGCGATATTTTTTTATAAAACCCAGCGCGATATGCGACACTCAAATATTGACTGTCGACTGATTTGTCGCGCGTCGAGAGAATGTCGCTTGAATGTCGTGTGTCGACCTCGAAGGTCGACACGCGACACTCAACTTGACCTATCCGGATTCCGAACATTTGCCAGTTTATCATTGAAATCTGTACATATTGGCTGCTTTCAGGGTAAACGGGGCTTAAATTGGCCGTCCAACAGATAAAGCGTCGTATCGACACGATTCGATATTTTGGGAAACTAGGAGGATTGCTTATATAGCTAAACAATACATCCGCTCTAAATGTGAGCTTAGATGGTCGAGTGGTATAGGAGGGAGGCTTTTTACTCCAGGAATCCAGGGGTCAGTGGTTCGAACCCTGTTGAGGGTTACTTTTTTCCCTTTTTTAAATTGTATTCTTGTTTTTTACTGGAGATTTATAGTTCAAATGTTTAAATTTATCAATATAAAGCATTTAAAGCTTTAAATGACAAGCTTCAATACATGCTAAAATCTGTTGGACGGCCCCTTTAATGCTGCATTGAAAGTCTGTCATGTTGGCAACATTGTTGCTCAATAATTTAAAGAAAATAGAACAGTATTAGATACACATAACACAACATGTACATGATTATAGGCTTGTTATTTTTTTAGCAAGGAAACACAATTCTAAAGATGGTTGCCAGTGCAGCAACCAATTGTGAAAAAAGAGACATTTTTTGTTATTTTGTCTAAGTTACCTCTTTAACATAAATATGAGGATAAACAGTGCAAACACATCTCGACCTGTGCTTTAAAGCACACTCTTCATAAATTTGAATGGGTTGTGTTCATTTCAAACTTGCGATATAAAAAGCTATAACATAATTTTGAAAACCGAAGTGCGTCTAAGATTATGCAATAGCGAACACTTCAGTGCCTTCAGCGCTTTGATTTTTTTTATGACAAGGTGTTTTAAATCCTGAAATGCTTATATAATCTAGAGCCAATTGTTGACAGATATATGTCGATTGGTCTAAAACTTGTTTACTGAGCTTTAATGGAAAAGTCATGGCCTGTTTGTAAAGGATAATAATCTGAAAATAATGTAATATCATTCCGAGCATTAAGAATTTATTGTAAAATTTATAAATGTAGTTAATACTTGATATTTCCCTTCGACGAACTATTGTTGGTCTTCCAATGGACATAGCCATATGAATTATGTGTTGTTCACTATATAATTTAGCACCTCAAAATGTGCAACGATTATCCTTACCTTACTTCGTTGATTTGTTATTTCAGTCTCCACGCTGAGTTGTCGTTACCTAATTAAGCAACAGGACCATGGGCTCTAAGGCGCTCACCCGAGATCCAAATGAACTAGACTATTCTGAGAAAGTGCGAGCTTATTCATACAGATTGGACCAAAAAGGTGATTTCAAGAGTGTAAATATGTTTTTATTTGACCTTGTTTTGAGCTCACATGGCCCACTTTCAATCTCAGCCGATATTTATTTTTGTAAATATTTTTAAGAGTTTCGTTTTTCCACTAATATACTATTTTTTGAATAAGCATATGCGAATAGTAACAAACCTTAGCATCAAACAGAAGGGCCGATATTATGAGAGCCATTGTACATGCTACAGATTACTGCAGGGAACTAAATATAGCCAGTATTTTGTCAAAACTTATCAGATTTAAATGCAATTTTCGTTTGTATGTCCAATAATACACATTTAGCTTTAGATTGACATATAACGTTTTTGTATGGTATGTATTCACTTCCGAAATTCGTACGTATATATTCATTACGAGGGCCGGGTAGACATGCTACTACTACTGATAATAATAATAAGAAATATAGTTTAACTAATAAATAAATTTTTCATTTATGAAAATCTAGAACTATTTAGAAATATCATGGTATTTACAAATAAATACACCGAATACGTCATTTATAATAGTATTAATAATCAACACAGTCATTATTTTGATAAAAAACATGGACCTATAAAAACGTTTTATATACAGTATATAGGTCCCCTGATTAATATAATTTAAGACATGACCTGTCATCAAAGGTCTTTTAGGCAGTACTACAATCAGCAATTATTGTCTATATTGCATAACTACGTTCGATTCTCTTTCTCAAACTCGGCAAATATTAGTATTCACATCTCGAAATGTAATGAATCCAGTTTCACTTTCGATTTGGATCGTTTTGTGTAAACTGTAAATTATTTTTCAATAGTGGTCAAGAACGCGGCAAAATGATGTTGGAAAAGTAAATATTTTGGATAACAGATCAAAATGCACACCAAATGATTGTTGATAGTTCCCTTTATAACAAAATTACGGCAGAAAATTTCGCGCTAGTTCAACCAGCGTCGTAAACAGCCTCATAACAAAAGACGAATCACCGTAGAGAAACGAGGCATCTCTTGCGGAGGATTCCGGACATACTTGTCCAAATGATAAGACGTAATCTACCGATGTATATCGACCTCATATTTATAGGAATACGGGCATACTAGCAGTCGATTTATCAAGTTTCGATCGAGCCAGTAAAATCTTTGCTCGGAGGTTGTTGTTATATCAATATGAACACTTCGGACAGTGGGCGACACAAAACCGGCTCTCTGATGTACGAAGGCGGCCGTCATATTGGATTTGGAACTACTTTTGAAAACAAGTTGGCGGCCCCACGGTTTCAGGTTACAATATACTAAATAGTTTCCCTACATAATTCAATGTAAAAGCGACATCTTTAAGCGAAAATAAATGCAACATTTTGCACATAGAGACCCCTATACCCATACCTTTTCTTAAAGGCCATTCTAAGCGGAGTCGATTTGTGCAATAAAAAAGATTTGTCATGTACGATCCAAGAATGAACTTGTCAAAAGTCAAAATCGACTGTTTTTGCAACTTTTTTCCGGCCGTTGTATAGTGGAATGTAACCTTTTTCAGAGCAATATTTTACTTAAGTCTCTAAGTTATCACATTTCAGGGATTTAGTAGTGAGCACATATTCATGCCCTACTACTTTCTCCAAAAGATAAAGCCAGAACAATAGTTTAAATTGTACAACGTGCCTTCGAATCAACTATGATATTTTTTAGAGAGTACAGCACTACGGTAATGTAACGACTCGCCCCCTTAACATCTCGCCCCATAACGACTCGCCCCACTTTTTATAACGACTCGCCCCACATGTATAACGACTCTCCCCACATATATAACGACTCGCCCTATCAAAATAAAATGTTATAGTATATATGGTAATATAAATGAAATCAATTCATAATATGAATTTAAGGTTCGGCATTGTTTGATAACCATCGTTCAGCGGTTTTTTGCCTTATACCTGACCTTATATACGTCTATTGCAGGCATATTCTGGAAAGTAATAATTTTTATTTTATGATGTTTTTTTTTACATCTTTGTTAGTGACAATATTATCATAAAGCAAGACTATTGGATATCGGCACATTCATGTCATACTTTCCTTTATATTTATAAAAAGAAGCAAAGGCTAAGATTATATCGACAATAAAGATTCCCAGGTTAAATTACTCAAGAATTTAGGGATTATCGTTATAAAGGAGACCGATGAATTAACAACATAATTGACAGGTACATTACAGCGGGCGGGTGATGACAATCAACAATACACGTGTCATAATCGCGAAAGCGTGAATACCTTGCTTCGTGTTAAAGATATTTTCATATATACTGGTATTGAAAGGTAAGAAAAATGAAAAAAGGTCTTTGCCGAAATTTATTTTGTGCACAAATTGTACGGACACAATTCATCTGTAGGATAATTTTTTATTTATAATTTTAAAATTACCATTATAATCTTAAATCTACCTATGTATTACCTGTTGATCTGAATACACAACACACGTTTTAAAAATCTTTTTTTCATATTATAAAAATGCGTATCAGTCCATTTGTGTTTTTCACACAAACTTTACTTTAAAATGCTAATCAAATGGCGTTTCTTTTAAATTTTGGTGTGAACAATTAGCGCGGAAAGTTTTAAATGGTTTCAAATGAACATTAAATGCTAATTAAATGGCGGTTCGTTTAATTTGTAGGTGTGAACAATTATTGCGGAAAATTTGCAATGGTTTCAAATAAACAAGAATCCATTTGTGATAAATCAATTAATTCCACGATTTGTTTGATTACTTTAATGGTTATAACTTTAATTGAGTAATACGTGCCACTGCGGAGTTTAGTATTTAAAGATGTATACATTATAATAGTATAGCATTATTTTAAATTGATAATTCGAGTAACACCATGCCTGCGCCTCCTTGTTTGTTTTGTCTACGACGGGTGTACCAAAACTCCAGAGCGGTGACATGTGACAACTGTTCACGGTGGCATCACATAAAATGTGGTAACACTGGTAAGTACTTCTAAAACGTACAATCGAAGATAAATTATTTTTTGCGTTGTAGTATATTCGTGTGTCAACTTTGCACTCTGTATTTGCAGCGCAGCATTGTTTACTAATATATACAAAAGTGTATAAAAATGTTTTTCTCTTGTTATCTATGCTTATATTATAGTATATGTATATCAGAGATTGAATAAAATTTGTACTCTGTATATTTTGCAGCGCAGCACTGTTTACCTATATATATAATATATATATGAACAAACTTTGAAACAAATACGTTATACAGTTTATAAATATTTAAGTATATAAGTTCAGGGATCAAAGTAATTGTTGATTGTTATTTACTGATTTCTTTATATATGTTATGATTTGATAGTATCATAAACATGTATTATTATACCATTTATTGTCTTTTAATAGATAGATGAAGAATACCTACAAAGAGCACTTGCACTCCTAAGAAAGTCATTTGCACTGTCGCTACTACCCGTGGAGAAAATTCGACCTGCTTTCGACACATTACGGACGAAATCGGACACTGACGCGACGGACAGATACTTTAACTACCTAGAACGGACGTGGATGACAAACCCACTGTGGCCTATTGATAGTTGGTGCGTATTCTTGTTGGTTCAACTGTTGTGTGAAGAGGCGAAGCTGCTGAATACACATGTGCGGTTAGTGAGAGAGGAAAAGTTGAGGAGACATCAGAATAAACAGACACTTCAGGTACAGTGGAAGCTCTGGGGAGTGTGGAAGAGATACAACGAGCGTTCCATCACAACTAGTCAGCTGCTGGACTTGTGTTCAGCCATGTACGGACCTGTGTACATAGTTGTTGTTGCTGTTGTTGTTGTTGTTTGTGTAAATAGGGTTTAAATTTGTTATGAATAAAACGTTTGAATCAAATCATTTTCATAAATTCAATGTTGATAATATTAAGATATAATTATATTGATTACTGATGTATTACTGTCTTTTTGTAAACTTTTCTTATTAATTCAATGTATTGATATTATTATACACACTGCGTAAATTTCTATTTGTATAAGTTGTTGTTGTTGTTGTATATAAGTACATAAGTATCTAATAAACCATCAACACAAAAATAAGTTTTTCTTATATATTTCTCTTCTATTCATCTGTACTGTTTACATTTAACATAGATGCTAAAAATGTAACAATAAAAATGATGGGGCGAGTCGTTATATATTATATACGCAAAAACATAGTTATGTTACAGTGGTAACGCATAATATTAATTGCAAGAGTTGATAAAATTCCAGGTGTAGAAATCTTGAACATATCATGCAGGATGCGATGCAGTATTCCAGTTTCTGTTGAAAGTTCCTGAAAAAGGTGAAAGTTAAAGTAAAGCATTTTAACAAATTTCATCAAACTTCTAATTTGCCAAATCTTAAGATATTTTTTCAATACCCCACCAGTTTTTACCGACTAAAAACACAATAAAATCGAAATTAAATAAAAATCCTACCATATAAGTAATGATGGGGCGAGTCGTTATCTATGTGGGGCGAGTCGTTATACATGTGGGACGAGTCGTTATAAAAGTGGGGCGAGTCGTTATAAAAAGTGGGGCGAGTCGTTATGGGGCGAGTCGTTAAGGGGGCGAGGCGTTAGTAAACCCAGCACTACATGAATTTATTTAGTATATTGTAATCTTCAAACCTGACGTAAAGAAGAGGCATTAAAATGTGTTGTTTGTAGCTCGTCTGTTTCAAGATTACATTCTTTAAATAATAATATGTGTAGATCTGTGAATTTCCACAACATAATTACAAACTTGTTTAATTGTAAAGTTTCCAGTATTGACATTGAGTACTCCTAGGCTATAGCATTAATTATCAATAACTATCTCGATACATGTAGTCAAATTGCCGCCATGGCATAGACTCTTTCGATGATTTCTGCTTTGGCAGACTCTTGGCTCAGATTTATTCTGAACGCGAATAATTTCAGCTATCCTATAAATATGAGGTCGATACATGTATACATCGGTAGATTACGTCTAATTATTTGGACTATGACGTTGAGATAATTTTAAAGCGGCCTTTTCACATTTTGGTAAATTGAGAAAATTTAAAAACAATGTTTCAGATTCGCATATTTTGGTTTTAGTTATGATATTTGCAAGGAAACAGTAATACTGAACATTTACCATGCTCTAAAATAGCCATTATATTCATCTTTTGACGATTGAAAAGCCTGAAAATTATAAAGCGTTGCAATGCGAAACAATTGAATAATTTGGAGAAATCTGTTGTTGTCGTTATATTTTTTGAAGCTATGAAGATTGCTCATATAGTATAAAATACATCTTTCATTCAATAAGCACAGATGTTTGAGTCGTTTAAATGGTAGACTTTAAATCCAGGACTCTAGGGGTCAGTGGTTCTAGCCCTGATGAGGGCTACCTTTTTTGGAAGCGAGACAATTCACCCCCAAGACAATTCACCCCAGAAGACAATTCACCCCCTAGACAATTCACCCCTGCTCCCTGGACAATTCACCCCTAGATATATATTATTATTATTTTCTTTTTCTGTTTGTTTAGGATTTAGTAATTACGAATAACTGTTTTCTAAGGATAGTTATTTGTATTCTATTTATTTTTTTATAAAGATCTAATAAAAGCATATAAAGATTTTCTCAGAATGTCTTTCTTTTTTTCCATAAAATTACTTGCAATTGAAACATAAGTGTGCTTTTCATCTATTGATGTTTGTTTTAATTATTAACAATATCTTATTATTGTTTTTATGACATTAAATAATTTATTATGTGTTTTTGTCTTATTTAATAATGTTTTAATTAATTAAAACAGTTTTTATTTGTGAAAAGTGTATAAATAAGTAATAATGGTATTGGATAGATTATTTGGAAATAATCCAATGTTTTTTATTTAATAAGTTATGCAAGATTTCGAAATTTTCATAATATTACTATATTTATTTTTAAATTGGAAATTTAATTATAAAATATTTGTCACATAATCACTCTACAAAGTAACAACACCTAAAAACAACCTTTTTCACACCACTAAAGGTAACAATAAACATATAATCTGTCAAGCATTCAGAGCTGATGAGGGTACTTCTAGTGGTAGAGATAAGGCTATTACTGATAGGGGTTGCTTAGAGCAGAGACGTAGATAAGGCTGTAGTATGGAATGAGTTAAGATACTGTATGATTGAAGTGGACTTGAATTGAGTACAATTTTTGTAAAAAATACATTTCAGAACATTTTTCAATTTTGTCAATTTACCAAAACCAAAAGGCCCCTTTAAATAAAAATAATAATAAAAATATCAGGTGAACAAAAATGGCATTTTTTTAATACAGGTATTACCAGGTATTAGAATTGCCCAGCCCTACATAATTATTTGCCAATGTGTGTAACTGAAGTCTTTGTTTATCTGTTTTGACACTTTGATTAATCTGTTTTGACACTTTGATAAAGCCTCATCAGGGGTGTGAATGCTTGATTGTAATACCCATTAATGGCACGCTCCCAACCAGATTAGATTTCCTTTCTTTAATAAAGGCTTTCTTATAAATTGAACCATTGTATTTTATTAAATTAATTATCCTATCTAACATGAATAAATAAGTAATTGTGATAACGTAAAATTCTAAGAATTCAATGAAACTAATGAAGCAACTTCATTATTTGAAAAAGTGCTAATAATAAAATAGTAACCTAATAATATTATTTTAAACAAATGCATAAATATTATACAAAATACTTAATTTATTTTAATTGTATATGTTGTAACACAGTTTATTGAAAAATACATTGGTTGAATTACATTTGACAAAAATCACAATGTCATCTTTCATTTACATACTATATTTATTATTTTCAAATTGTGCTGCAAAATCAAAATTATAAACCCAAAACATATGCTCACAACTTATTTTCAAATATGACAAAAGCAAATGACAATGAAATCTCATATAAAAAAATATGGGGGCGAAATGTCTTGGGGGTGAATTGTCTTTGGGGGTGAATTGTCTAAGGAAATCAAATTCTGGGGGTGAATTGTCCAAGGGGTGAATTGTCTTGGGGGTGAATTGTCTGACACCCCTTTTTTTCCTTATTTTAATTCTATTCTTGATTTTTAACTGGCACCTTTAAATCGACTGTTTTTGTTATATTTTGTGGCACTACGAGGATTGCTTACATAAAGTATAAAATACATCACTCAGTGTATACGCATGGAAGGCCGAGTGGTCTAAGTGGTAGACTTTTATTTACTCCAGGGGTCAATGGTTCTAGCCAAGTTGAGGGTTACCTTTTTATTTTATTTTATTTTATTCTTGTTTTTTTTTATTGGAGCTTTTTAGATCCAATGTTTACATTTATCAATATAGCATTTAATGGCACAAATAACTTGGAGCGTTCTTTTGTTATTGTTTGATTGTGTGATATTTTAAGGAATGCTTATATAAAGTATAAAAATAAACCACTGACTATGGGAGCACTGATGGCCCATTGGTTTAAGCGCTTGACTTTTACTCCAAGGGTCAGTGGATTGAGCCCAGTTAAGGAAGACTTTCTTTCTTTTTTTCGGCGTAGCAGTTTAACGTCACTTTTGACCTTAGTTTACCTTTAATCATGACCAGTCAAATTCATATAAAAATTCCTACCAGTAGGTCCCAAATGAATGAATCCGAATTGTAAATTAGCTCATAATACAAAAATCACTGTAAACAATGGTTGCATATCATTTGAACAGAAATATGAATATATTGTAAAGAACATGTACATGTAAATTACAATAAATTAAAAACATTCTCTAAACATTACACCGAAACGTTTTCCCTTAGTTTAAGAAGCATTATAGCATTAATCACATGTCTCTAAAATTAAAAGAAGCTATTGTTTACATGCCGTAACGGTCACACTAAACACTACAAAAACACACACACACAGTGTAGCAAAGGTACACAAAGTCAGGCTGTAACTCTTGGATTGCCTTTGTTATACATGTAACTTGTCTGGAATTATATCAATACTAATGTAGACCAAATAAAAACAGTTATTGATGTAAAAATCTTTGTTCCTCCTAAATATATTCCCCTAATAGTTTTAAATTTATTGAATCAAAGATGCACTGCACTGGTTAACTTATTTGTGTTTTGATTTGACTTTACTTGTCTTTGTAGCCTTTGCTAGACTGTGAGTGTCTTTGCAGTGTTTAGTGAGACCCACTCTTATATAAATTTGTAAACAGCATAGTTATACATGTCAATGTATCAAGTCAAAAAATATAATAAATCATACTAGTGTTTGTCTATTGCAAGATTCACCGATATATTAATTAAATGTGTTACTACTATTAATCGCTTCAAGTGGCATAATAATCTATCAGTTGTGTATTGCGCATCAGACCCAAGAAAGAATTGACGATTGCTGAAGATCTTTTTATTTCAAGATGGTGAGCATAATCAGGGGGTTTTCTGCCTATTTTGGGAAAATGAGTCTGACCAAATTGGGAATTTTTTATCGACAAAATTGTCCATTTTGGGAATTTTTGCTTCGATGAAACAGCTCATTTTGGGAAAACATTGTGAATTTATGGACCGTGAATTTATCATGCTTAAATAACTTTAATAAATCAGAGGTTTAACAAATAATTTGTTTTTGTTATTTTGACATTTAATGCAGGTAAGCATCAGATGAGTCAGTTTGGTTTGTGTGAATGTGCTGTGAAATGGGGAGCACAGCAGGTTCATGGTGCTGAATCCTCACTCAACCACAGCAATGCTTGGTGGTATGATACACATCAGCTGGACGAGTAGGAACACTTATAATCTAATAATCATATGTCATAAACACTTAAAAAAAAAAGATTTTTTTTTTTTTTTTTGGAAAATGGGAATTTTTGTTATAATTTTGGTTTGGGATTAGGTCCGTTTGCATTGGGAATGCCTCCGTTTTCCGGAGGCGCAGACAGTGCTGAAAAACCCCTGATAATTAATTGTAGCTTTCACCAAGCGCTTATTACTGTATATCTAGTTCTGCGGGTCTTCAATGTACATAACATCAATAGCTTTTGCCATTTTGTTTATCGGATGCAATTTAGTTCAAACACCCATATGCCAAACGATTGACTGCCCACAATGTTTACCTAATTCTTGATTATGGACATTTTCTGAGCAAATTATCGCGTCATATAATTGTGTTGTAACCAGTCCAACAAGCACCCCTTTTTTTCAACAACAAGTCATTGAAACTTTTCAAGTGTTTTCTGTTGAGTTCAGTAACAATGTTTATATGTGAATATCTGTAACATTATTGTTAAGTATTTTTTTTTATTAAGCTAAACTTTTCAGTACATTTTACTTTCTTGAAGAAATTTTGATGAAATAATCCCAGAACTTTCCAAGCATATGTTCTGTGTACATCTTTTTTTTTTATCTGTTTCTTTTAAATTGAAAATACTAGTTGGAAACTGTGTAGAGCTATGATTGTCCCAATTTTGTACATGATCTGATGAACATGACCATTCCAAAACTCTATTTTACTGTCTGTTCATGTCAATCTACTATCTAGTCAATTAATATTTATGTGTTTTATGTTTAAACTATTTGGGATTATTTTGATGCATGTTACATCAATTAAAAAGTGTTATATCTTACCGTACAAGTAATCAAATGTTTTATCTTGTAAAATGTTGCAACTCGGCCCTGTTTGTATATAAAGTTCATTGAACATTATATATATCTTAATAGTTTGTGTAATCCAAAATGTCATATTTAGTTATTCTCATTACTTTGCTACTTAATTGCTAGTATAAGAAACATACCATTGTAGAACTCATACATAAACAGTTATTTGAATATTTGTTTCGATTTAGTTGTTGCAGTTTCTTACCGCTTCACTGTCACATGTACCAATACATGTACTCACAGATGTAAATAAGCAAACACATTTTCAACAAGTTGCTGGGTTATGTGTCCAGTTTTTTATGGGGATCAATAATCTATTGAAATAAAAAAGGCATTTAATTGTTTCTATAACGAAAAAAAAATGGTTTTAAATAATCTATTTCTGATTTCAGGTTCAGTGCTGGTGGAAAAACATGAGTTCCTGATCCAGAGCAGCTTAAAAGGGATCTTTTCACGGTTTGGTAAATTGACAAAATTGAAAAAAGTTGTTTCAGATTCGCAAATTTTCGTTTTAGTTATGATCTTTGTGAGGAAACAGTATTACTGAACATTTACCATAGTCCAATATAGCCATTATATGTATCTTTTCACGATTTGAAAACCTAAAAATTATAAAGCGTTGCAACACGAAACGATTGAATAATTTGGAGAGTTCTGTTGTTGTCGTTTAAATTTACGAAACTACGAAGATTGCTTATATAAAGTATAAAATACTTAAATTGTGTATACTAGGCGGAATAGCCGAGAGGGCTAATGCGTTTTTACTTCAGACTAACTCCAGGACTCCGGGGGTCACTGGTTCGAGCCCTGGTACGGGCTACTTTTTTAAATTTTATTCTTGAATTTTTACTGGAGCTTTTAAGATCCAATGTTTACATTTATAAATATAAAGCATTTAATGACAAACTTCAAAATATGCCAAAATCTGTAAAAAGGCCCCTTTAAAGGCGAGCCCTTTTGATACATGTCATTATCAATGAGACAGTTGCCTTAAAAAATTGATGGAGAATAAATTGTTTTTAAAAAGCTTAAAACATGTTTTTACACATTTTGTGTCAAGACCTAATTAAACAATTAATATAGTTGACAAAAATAATTGTAACCAATATTATTGCTGTTAATTGGAACATCCTTATAGTGTAAGCAAACACACCTTTCTATATGGAGAGGAAATCCAGGTTCAAATCCTGGTGGGGATCCCATATTAGCAGCAACTTAGATTATGTTCATATTGATTATACAAACAATACTTTTTGTTGTCAAAGTGTGTTGTATTTAATATGCAAATAAAATTTTCATTGTTTTTTTATAATTTTCTCTATCTCACACACACGCAGTAATTTTGTTTTGTTTTACTTCATGTCATGTATCATTCGTATTAGGGCACCATTTTTAGCTTCACAATATATCAGGTGTCAAAAACAAAGGCCCATAATTATGTCCTGGCAATTTATCATAATTATAAAACTTTTACTTTGAAAACAAAAGGGTTCTTCTTTGTTTCTAATACAGAATCAAATAAAAAACGCTATTTTTCGTACTATATTACAAAATCAGGATATACGCCAAATATCTTTTTAGCTCCACTGGCCAAAAGCCAGCGGGGCTTATGTCATGGTCCTGTGTCTGTCGTGCTACGTCCGTCCGTGCGTTAACTTTTCCTTTAAACATCTTCTTCTCCTAAACTACTGGTCCAATTCTGATGAAATTTCTCAGGAATGTCCCTTGCGTGAACCTGTTTCAAATTTGTACAAATTATGCCACTGGGGTCAAATTTGACCCTGCCCCGGGGGTCACAAAATTGAAAATTTGCTTATATAAAGCCTATTTTGTGAAAACTTTCAAAATCTTATCGTCCATAACCATTCGGCCTAGGGCTATCAAATTTGGTATGTAGAGACATCTAATAGTCCTCTACCAAATGTGTTCAAATTATGCCCCTGGGGTCAAATTTGACCCTGCCCCGGGGGTCACAAAGTTGAACATAATTATGCTTATATAGGGTCTATTTTGTGAAATCTTTACAAATCTTTTCGTCCATAACCATTGAGCCTAGGGCTACCACATTTGGTATGTAGTGGCCTCTTATAGTCCTCTACCAAGTTTGTTCAAAATATGCCCCTGTGGTCAAGCTTGACCCTGCCCTGTCCTGAGGGTCATAAAATTGAACATATGCTTATATAAGGCCTTTTTTTGTGAAAACTTAAAAAATATCCTTGTCCATAACCATATGGCATAGGGCTACCAAATTTGGTATGTAGTGACATGCAGTGCTCCAGCCAGCTTTTCAAAATAGAGGGGAGCTCCCCCCAAAAGGGCACATTTCACGTGTAATTTTGGAAAATAGAGCATTTGGTTATAAATATACTTAAGTATATACTTTGGTTATACTATATACTTATGAATTGTAAACATTAGTGCATTGGATGACTTCACCAATTGTATGCTGTTCCTCATTTTGTGTAATGAAATTACAATAAATATATTACTATCTACATTGGCGCTAAGGAAAACAACTTGGTAGCCAATTTCATAACCGACTTGGGCTAGCGTCCGTCCGACTACACGCATTAGAGATATGTAGATATCATATTTCTTTCTGATGTGTGTGTGTGTTGGGGGGGGGGGAATGTTGATGTTTTTTATCACCTATCATCATTGAACTGCATGTTAATCTTTCAGGTTCCAGTTACAGCATCAGTGGCCTTGTAGAAAAAACGAAGAAAACATGAAATAAATTAAGGGATTTCACTGGGGGTTGCCCAGCTAAAGAGTATCGGTCTGGCCAGAATAAAAACAACTGGAATAAAGTTGCCCAGGCTAAAATACAAAAATCAAATGCACAGAAAGAATTGTTTTTTCAAATTCAATCAAGCTCTCCACTTATTCCATCCTGCGAAACCCTTTAGGTGTCTCAATACTGGTAATAGTAAACCCCACTGAGGGTCATATGGCTTTTGTCTGTATACAGTTTGTGACTGCCTGGCTTGTCACTACAATGTTGTTGTTTTTTTTGTTTTTTTTGGGGGGGGGATCTAAGTGGAGTTTACTTTTCTTATATTACACCGAAGATGGATGGATGGATTAAATCTCAAAGTTTGTTGCCCTGCAGAACATCCGCAATGTTGTACCGGTAATTAATGCAATTTAACACTTCAAGAAACAACTAATTGGCTTTCTAATCATTTAATTAACATTTGAATATTTTGTATGTAATGACAACTAATGTTTAACAATAACAGAAACAAATATTCTATTGTATTACTCCTCAGAGATATTGGTCCTTCTATATCCTTATTATCAGTTAATTTAGTGCAAATTTAATGGTGTGTAACCCTAACTATATTTTCGGTGTAATATCTTCCGCCTAGAGGCGTTAGACATATCCTTCCACCAAATACACCCGTTCATTCGTGTCGCTCATCTCGCGGTGTTCGGAGGTATTCTTCGCACCTCGGCATTTTCGTTGCGTTAGGTTAGGTCGTGAAATTAAGCGGATTATCTTGGAAATATTGGATTAAATAATAAAATTGGATTAATAGTCAAATTAATTTGGAAATAATAAATCAAATTTAGGGTCTAATAAGATCTTCTATTTGAAGGCGAATAGTGGAGTTAAATAAAAACGTAATTAGCGTTAAAGTGCTTCAGTGCAAGAAGGAAAATTATCTAATTAATTAATGGGATATAATTACATGTAAATCTAAGTGTTTAATTTAAAAGCAAGTGCTCCAGTGTTAGAAGGAAAGGTGATATTTAAGTGATAATTGTGTGGATAAAATATGTAGAATCAGGGAAAAAGAAGGGCTACGGAAAAGTAGTAAGTCTATAGCGTAGTACGCCAACCTTTTCTAAAAGAATCTAGCCAATTTAACATTTAAAAGATAATAACGCCAATTTCAATAGTTTTTCATTAGAGTGTGCTTTTAAAGTTTAAACAAAAGAAAACAGTATAATACATGGTTTTATATCAATTCAATATTGTATTCAGTTAATCAACATACAATATTTTTCCAAGAAAAGCTATTTGATAAGAAAATAAGATACAGAATAATCGCTTTAAGTGTAATGCAAAAAGACCCTTTACAGTATAAAAACCTACGCTCATTAAGATTAGAGATCGCGTAACAATTAGCACTTGCAATTTGCAATTGTCGCGAAAACAGGGACCCTCTGTTTACTACCAATTATCGGACTACCAATTAAGCGCCCAAAGACCCCTATTAGGCTAAGACCAATTAGAAGTAGATACCATTTACTATTCGACTACTCGCGAATCATTCATCAAACCGCTAATAACTGAAAATAAACTAACTAGAACGCGAAAACAGGGACCATCTGTTTACTACTAAATACCGCTGTACTAAGTAACAGATCAAAAGGGCCCTATTTAGTTCTCAATTAAGACCTATTAGACTACTCGCGAAGTCCCTATCGAACCGCAAATAATTGATAGATAATTAACTACTCGCAAGTAAAGAACAAAGAATTTCCCTCAATCAACTTAAATCCAAACACTGCGCGAGCGGCGAAATCGCAAACATAAGTACCCAATTGCTTCTTTCCATTACATACAAACAGCTTAAGGAAAACAAGACTGAGATTTTACAAGGGAAATAATAATTAAGATAAACTTAAGAAAAACGACTACCGTACACGTATTATTCTAAATCAAACCTTACCGCACTTCCTATCATTACTATGTCCGGGCCATTTAAGAAAGTTCTCAGGAGAATGAAGAGGTCGTTCTCCAGTAAGGAAACCTAAATGACGGAAACCCCTAAAATCAAGCGCGCAATGTTCCGCCCCGGGGACATCTCAATTGACTCCGAGTCTGGCGCTCCGTATTCAGCGACGCGTATTACCGATGACACCTCAATAACCCCAGTCGTCCCTGTAACCGTGACTCCCCAGACAATTAATGACAATATGACCAAAACCCCATCGACCACGAAGCAGACTACTCCCCCTGCCAACGGGCCATCATGCTCCCAAACCCATAAACATGCCCCGGCAATATGGCTTACCTTTTGCCTTACCACTGTCGCGGTGATCTTCCCGCGAGAAAAGGCTAAGGCAATAGGGGAAGCCTTTATCAAACTGCTAGGCTCTGAGAGAGTAAGACCCCTAAAAGAGTCCAAAGCTGGTCTCCTCTTCAAAATTAGGGACGACGCACTCAACCAAGCTAAACATTTCTCCTTTGATAGATTTGACTTCAAGCTAATTGCTCAAACTAAACTTGCAAGGGGTGTCATCCAGGTTCCCAAAAACGCGGATATAGACAAATTAAAAAACGATCTAAAAACAAATCCAATGTAGAAGCAGTCCATAGTGGTCTTAAAAACAATGTCATTACGGTCACGTTCAAGACGGAAAACGCCCCCAACAAATATACTAGGCCACAATGTTAAGCCCGCGCTCCTAGCAACTCTTCGATGCTTTAAATGCCAGATGTTCGGCCATGCGTCCAATGTTTGTAACAATAACGCGAAGTGCCCACATTGCGCGGGGAATCATTCGCACGCGTCGTGCACTACCAGGCACGCTAGGAAATGCGCAAACTGTGTCGGCGGGCACAGCGCGGCGTATAAGGGGTGTCCGATCTATCTCAAATACCAATCTACTATCAACAGCAAAAACTTAAAGGTTACCAATCAATACATCAATAACCTTCAAGCTATAAATAAGCGACCCAATCTTGCCCAAATAGCTAAACAGTTAGTTGGTAAATCTGAAACAGAAATTTTGTCCATACTCAAAAACAAATTCCCCGAAAATGAGGCGCAATATAATATTGAGCATACCACTCCTACTCCACCCGAACAACCGGCATCAACATCAACCACAAATAATGTAGCCACAAACAATGTTGAACATACATTCCGCCATCAGCAACAACAACAGCATAAGCTACCCTCCAGCTCACAAACTTCAGATCACCCTAAAAAAATGCTCAATCCTATACCATCACCGCAACAAACAAGGCAACAACAACAACCTAGGCAACAACGCCATCATCAGCAACGACACAGGATATCCGACCACCCCGCGTATTCTCCCTTCATTATACATAGAAACCGGCTACGCATGGCCCGTAACAGCTCGATCCCGATCATGCGCCATAGCCTCCGCAAAGGACACGCGATTGCACCGCCGTTTCCGGTCTTCTTTCGCCACGCGTACGGAATACATTAAGTTAATCCAGTAGCCTTAAGCCCGTACGTTAGGTCAATTTAACACACCAAACCCCAAATGTCTGCGACAGTTCATACTCATAATATAAAAAGTCTTACAATTATGTCGTGGAACGCCCGAGGGGTTACTCATAACTCAAATGCAAAAATGTACGAGCTTCAAAATTATGTTAATAACAACGAAGTGCATGTAGTATGTCTCCAGGAAACGAACTACAAAAGTAATCACAGACAAGTTCATTTAAAAGGATATCAAGAACCTGTGAGAGGTGAACAAAGAGAAAAACTTATAGGCACTGGGGTAGCAATATATGTAAAATCGGGCATTTCATTTACTAAAATAAACATTGATCAAGATTGCCCTATTGAATCGTGTGCCCTCACACTGTACTTGACTAAGCACCAATCATTCCGCATTCAATGCGTATATGCTCAAACTAAAGATAATACGTGTAAAAATTATGCAAAAATATTCCATTCAGTTGAACATAGAAAGAATAATATTATTGTTGGCGATTTCAATCTAAAACACCCCTGCTGGAACCCCGAGGGTGATCCACGATGCGACGATAACTCTGAAAATCTCCTAAAATTAATTAACAATAACAGCATAAACTTCCTTAACGACGGTCAAATAACGAGATTGTCTGATCGCGAAGATCAACCCGACAGCGCGATCGATCTAGCTCTTACCTCAGCCCATCTTCAAGCTATAAGCGATTTCAATGTCATTGACGACCCGTTTGGAAGTGACCATCTTCCAATCATAATAAACATTAAGACAAGAATAGAGAATACCCTTCCGTCCACACAACACAAATGGAAAATACACAAAGCCACACCTGAACAATGGAACAACTTTAAAACTCAGTGTAATAATGAGTTCCTTACTAATGTAGATAATACTGACACCAACTCTTACTTTAAATCCTATATAACAAAACTTAAAACTGCGCTTGATAACTCAATCCCTGTAAGCAAAACACCTCAAAAACTCAAAACGGTCTGTACCATGGTGGAATCAAGAATGCACAGACGCCATTAAATATCGTGAAAAATGTAGGAGAAAATGTATCCGAATCAGAACCGGACCTAAGTATGACAAATATAGGGAAGCCCGCAAAAGTGCTAAACAAGTATTAAAAAAGGCAAAATTAGAAAGCTGGAACGAATTCTGTAATAATCTCTCACATAAAACAACTAGCAAAGAACTATGGGATCAAGTTAAGCGCATGCAAGGCAGACCCCCTACTAATACACCTATCTTTCGGGTTAACAACGAAGTTCTTGTATCTAACGCTGATAAAGCTTCTGCCCTGGTACAACATTATCAAAAAGTAAGCAGTGACGAAGGATACTCTGAAACGTTTATTGCAAAGAAAATAAAAACAAAAAATGAATTTCCTGTCTGGTTACAATCTCTTACCGAGGAAAAAACTCACAAGTACAATGCTCCTTTTAGCCTGTTCGAGCTCGAATCAGCTCTCCTTACATACAAAAACGGCGCGCCGGGCGACGATTACATCCATTATAAGATACTTAAACAACTTCCACTCTCGGGGAAACAAGAATTACTTGCCCTTTATAATAAATCATGGTCTGAAGGTGCTCTTCCTGATGAATGGCACGAGGCCACAATAATTCCGATCCTTAAAGGGATCTTTTCACGCTTTGGTAAATTGACAAAATTGAAAAAAGTTGTTTCAGAATCGCAAATTTTCGTTTTAGTTTTGATATTTGTGAGGAAACAGTAATACTGAACATTTACCATGGTCTAATATAGCCATTATATGCATCTTTTGACGATTTTAAAACCTAAAAATTATAAAGCGTTGCAACGCGAAACGATTGAATAATTTGGAGAGTTCTGTTTTTGTCGTTAAATTTTGTGAAACTACGAAGATTGCTTATATAAGGTATAAAATACCACTAGTATATGTACTCGGCGGAATAGCTCAGTAGGCTAGAGCGTTTTTACTTCAGGACTCTGGCAGGACTCCAGGGGTCACTGGTTCGAAACCTGGTCCGGGCAATGTTCTTTTCCTTTTTTTAATTTTATTCTTGATTTTTTACTGGAGCTTTTACGATCCAATGTTTACATTTATCGATATAAAGCATTTAATGAATAAGTTAAAAAATGCCAAAATCTGTGAAAAGGCCCCTTTAAAATCAATAAGCCTAAAGACTCTCCAGCCTCATATCGGCCGATCTCTTTAACCTCTACGTTCACCAAACTAATGCAGAAAATGATAAAACCGAGACTCTGCGCGTATCTAGAAAAACATAACAAAATTTCAGAAGTCCAATCGGGCTGTAGATCTAACCACTCTTGCGAAGATAATTTAGTACGCCTCGAAGCTGATATTAAAAGAGCCCAAAATCTTGGTCAAACCGTAGCAGCCGTATTTTTAGACCTCACAGCCGCATTCGATAAACTATGGAACGACAACGCCATTAAAACACTTAATACGTTAGGAATAGAGGGTAAAATGCTCAACTGGCTTGCAGCTTTTCTTACAACGCGTAAAATAAAAGTGAGACTGCATGACGAGACATCAGAATCAGTTGAGACTATAAACGGCTGTCCCCAAGGTAGTGTCCTATCTCCAATATTATTTTCCGTGACTATGAACACCCTAGACAGAGAAATTAAGGCACATAATTCACAAAATAACACTGATCTAATCAATTTATCACTTTTTGTAGACGATAGTGCAATATGGACCACATCTAAATCACCGAATCTAGCAATTACTAAAATCCAAAAAGCCCTAACTGCAATAGAAAACTGGAGCGCATCGTATGGCTTCCAAATAAATCCCACAAAAACCCAAGCAATCTTATTCCCTGCCAGTGCACAAAAAGTAGCGGCCAATGCACGTAAAGCAACTCGATCTAAGAAAACCCCTAACCCCCCACAACTTACTCTATGTGGTGCTCCTCTTCCGCTTCTTGACAACATTACTTTTTTGGGTATGACATTTGACAAATATTTAACATGGAAAGACCACATCCTTAAACTAGTTGTACGCTGCCAAAAGGACCTCAACTTTCTAAAATGCATCCAAAGAAACAACTGGGGTACGGATAAAAAAGCCCTTATGCGTATCTATAAAGCCACTATCTGGGCAAAAATAAACTACGGAAGCATTGCGTACAATTCAGCCAGTGAAACATTACTCAATAAATTACAAGTAATCCAAAATACGGCACTTAAAATTATAACTGGTACACGTAAATCTACAAGCACCGTTCTGCTGCACGCTGAATGTGGAATGATAGAACTGGGTCAACAAAGGCAAATTAACCAACTAAAATACCGCGCGCGCACGCTATCTATGGGACCACACCTCCCAATTAACCTTAGTGTTACTGAAGACCCGGCCTACCAAAAAAGGAAAAAGAAGAGTGGTCTCCCGTACGCGCAGAACGTGCTCGAGCTAGGAAATTATTATGAGACTATTGACATTAAAACTCAGGAACCTACATACTTTTAGCTTAAGAAATCTATCAAAACCAAATATTGACTTACATCTGACAACATTAATTAAAAAATCCGACAACGACCCAAACAGTGGCTCTATAGCTCAAAACTATGTAACAGATAAATATGGGGATTACATCCAGATTTTCACTGACGGTAGCAAAAATGAGGAACTTGAAATAGCAGGCGCGGCTTTTGTAGTGTATCAACCCAAAAATGTCATTATACATCAGTGCAAGGTAAAATACAATAAAGAACTGTCTATATTTGCTTGCGAACTAGCTATAATAAACAGCGCCATAAAGTGGCTTAATGAACTTGAAACACACGAACGCTCAAACTACGCGATATTAACCGACTCTCTCAGCGCCTTACAAGCACTTAATGCAGGATCATCGAAAACGCGTCCCGACCTTATATGTGCAACATTAAAGGGAATCACAAAACTAGCAAACAACAATATCACTCTCCAATTCGTAAGGATCCCGAGTCACGTAGGCATTCCGGGTAACGAACACGCTGACCAACTTGCCAGAATTGGTTCCCATGAAGGTCTACCCTCTGATTTAAAGCCTAGCGCGCGCGAACTAATTGCAATCATTAACCAAAAAGGGTATAATGAACAGGATCACAAATGGTCAATTTACTGCGCCGATCATAATTTACCGATATTAACCAACCCTAGCCATAAGATTAACATCTATAGTCCCATTAAAAGGGAGGACAGGACTTACTCGCGCATGCGCCTAAGGGTGACCAGATTGCACGGCGACTATTACAAAAATGTCCTCTACCCCCAGTGCAACATTCATAACACGTTTGAACATCTTTTCTTTATATGCCCTAAACACGCTGAACAGAGACTAGAACTAAGTGCAGGGGTAATAGCGGCCTACAAAAACCCACTTATCATTAATCGCGACTCACTGTTGATGCCTCCAAGCGGAATCGCTCCTGTTGTGCGACTGCACGTGTTTAAATTTTTGCGCGACACGGGCTACTTAGATAAAATATAATATTCCGTTGGACTATTAGCGGTAGATAGAAATAACAACACATACCGTCAGTTATATACTGCTTCATTTATTCAAATTAATAATAGCAATCTTATGTACTAATGACGGGCGGGACTCGGACGATGGTCACTTCGGTGTGCACCATATGGCCACTCGTCTGGGCCCGAACTGAACCTAACCATATTATCCCGGCCCTATAGGAAAAATTAAAATAAATAAATAAATAAAAACTCAGATCAATAATGGCAACTTTATGTACTAATGACGGGTGGGTCTCGGACGATGGTCACTCCGGTGTTGTCCATATGGCCACTCGTCTGGGCCCGGCTCGAACTTATATACTATTATTAATTAATTTGGTTCTAAAACTGTACCGTAAAACAATCCATGATATATGTAATTTTAAAGATTCCAATTAATAATGACTATCTTATGTACTTATGACAAGAGGAAAATTGCATCAATAAATAAATAGATATAGAAACACTGCATGTTATGTGCACGCCGAGAACCTATATTTGTATTTGGGGTCCAAATGTACTTTGGATTGGTAGTACATTACAATGCAGTGTCCAATAACACCTTGTTGACGTCAATACATAAATAAACAATACTATAAACAAGGCAAAGATGAGGGAGCTGTCTATAACGAACGTTCGCGGTTTCCTCGTCTGCGCTTTATGATATATAGGAAAATTACACCAATAAATAAATAGATAAAGACTAATAATACTAAAACGACGGAAGGGTACGCCCCCCCCCCCCCAATACATTTGTCACTTGGCCCCTTTCGACCACTATGGATAAGCTCTAAGCCTTCTTTTACAACCAAATAGCGCTCTAGGTAACAAAACCCAGGGTTCCGCGAGACCCTCGCTTTCCTTCTCTTAAGCTGTAATCAGCAACAACGACGAAGGTAGGGAAAAAGCACACAGACAACATACTTCCACGCAGGATCGAAAGACGCAGTAAGTGCGCACGTGGGCAAATTTACCCACAGTGCAACCCCTATAGGTGTAAATATTGTTGTAATTAAATGTGATTAGTTAACATTTTTCCCATATGTACAAGACTTAAACATGTTGAGTAGAGCGTGTCAGCTGGGCCAGAGGGCGCGCCTGAAGAGATATCTCTCGCCCGTGCACTCTGGCTCCGTTGACATGACATCCGTGCACTCTGGCCCCGTTGACATGACATACCCAACATGACAAAAATAAAAACAAAAAGAAAATGGTGACGGTATTTGTTGTTGTTGTTTCCCCTACTGTAGCGTAGGTGATGTTTTCTTGTAGAGTAGTGTAATTTTTTTCCTTGCATGCCTGTGCCTTGTTACGTTTGACGTTGAATTGCAAACCTTGTATTGCTAACCTGCACGTATTACCCTTGTCACTATGAGGATCAGATCGAATTAGAGGGATGGTCAGCATTAACATCCCAGATCTATTCCCTCCTGAACAAAATGCACTAATACATATAATTACCATCTGCGTAACCACTAGCAATATAAACAGGAAGAAGAACGTGCGCGCTCTCTCTCTCTCTCTCTCTCTCTCTCTCTCTATCTCTCTCTCTCTCTCTCTCTCTCTCTCTCTCTCTCTCTCTCTCTCTCTCTCTCTCTCTCTCTCTCTCTCTCTCTCTCTCTCTCTCTCTCTCTCTCTCTCTCTCTCTCTCTCTCTCTCTCTCAAAAACAAATAAAGGCGCGTGAAAATTGTCTCCCAAAGAACGAAAGTGTAGAACCAGATATTGTCTTCCCTGTACCACCAACAACCAACCAGTCATCTCGGTCCAACCACACAAACGCAGCCCCTTTTCTACTATATTAAACTTCAAAACTATTCTGACCCTTGCAACACCATTAAACGCCTGACAATATCCACCAGCACAACAGAGAGAGCCCATGTGAATTTACACCAAGACACAGGGCAATAGAGTAATATCTGTACTAATCTATGTTTATGTACTAACAAGTCCTCCGCGAGGGACGTTAAACGGGGGTGCAGTGTATCGGTGCTGTACACCGGGCACTTAAAAGAACCAGGGGCGCCTCTGGAATCGGGGCGCCCTCTGTATCCCGCTCGAACCCCCACTAACACCTCTTGGGGCGGAGAGCACAAAAACCACACACAAACTATAAGGAATTAACATTAATGCCAACAAGGATAATGATAATCTAGAGATAATAGGAATACTGCAAAAACCATTTTGATAAAAGGCAAACCACTACATAATCTATTAAAAAAAAGAAAAAAAAAAAAAAAAAAAAGCATCTAGTCACATTAAGGTCTCATTGGCCATAGTGCTATGATGTATAATATGACCTTATTTTCTCCCCTGAAGGGTCACAGGGGCAGGTCGATACATCTGTAGTCGAGAAGACGCTGGACGACCTGTAAATAAATCTCAAATACACACGAAGGTTGAGGTCCGTGGTACAGCGATGATACGCTATATTGATAGTCTAGTTCAGTTACTTTGTCTTTGACCGCTATATTGATAGTCTAGTTCAGTTACTTTGTCTTTGACAGAGTCTACACGAACTGACACCGAGATCGACAGGTGGTCTACCCTTTACATAGAACCACCTACATCAACGCTGGCCAATTTGACCTTATTGCTGACATTAAATTATGTTATTACACCTCATTTGCACACGTGCTTATTATATATATATATATATATATATATATTATTTTTCATTTTTAGCTCCACTGGCCAAAGGCCAGCGGGGCTTATGTCATGGTCCTGTGTCCGTCGTGCGTGCGTCCGTGCGTGCGTGCGTTAACTTTTCCTTAAAAAATCTTCTTCTCCTAAACTACTGGTCCAATTCTGATGAAATTTCTCAGGAATGTTCCTGGAGTGAACCTCTTTTAAATTTGTTCAAATTATGCCCCTGGGTCAAATTTGACCCTGCCCCGGGGGTCACAAAAATGAAAATTTGCTTATATAAGGCCTATTTTGTGAAAACTTTCAAAATCTTCTCGTCCATAACCATTGGGCCTAGGGCTATCTTCAAATTATGCCCCTGGGGTCAAATTTGACCCTGCCCCGGGGGTCACAAAATTGAACATATGCTTATATAAGGCCTATTTTGTGAAAACTTACAAAATCTTTCGTCCATAACCATTGGGCCTAGGGCTATCAAATTTGGTATGTAGTGACATCTAATAGTTCTGTACTTAGTTTGTTCAAACTATGCCCCTGGGGTCACATTTGACCCTGCCCGGGGGTCACAAAATTTAACAAATGCTTATAATAGGCCTATTTTGTAAAAACTTTAAAAATCTTTCTGTCCATAACTGTATGGCATAGGGCTACCAAATTTGTTATGTAGTGACATGTAATAGTTCTCTTCTTAGTTTGTTCAAATTATGCCCCTGGGGTCAAATTTGAAACTGCCACGGGGGTCACAAAAATAAACATACGTTAAATAAGGCCTATTTTGTGCAATCTTTAAAAATCTACTTGTCCATAACCGTATGGCATAGGGCTACCAAATTTGGTATGTAGTGACATCTAATAGTTTTCTAACAAATTTGTTCAAATTAAGCCCCTGGGGTCAAATTTGACCCTGCCTCGGGGGTTAAAAAAATGAACATATGCTTATATAAAGCCTATTTTGTGCAAACTTTGAAAATCTTTTTGTCCATAACCGTAGGGCTTAGGGCTACCAAATTCGGTATGTAGTGACATCTGATAATTCTCTACTTAGTTTATTCAAATTATGCCCCTGGGGTTAAATTTGATCCTGCCCCGGGGGTCACAAAAATGAACATATGCTTATATAAGGCCTATTTTGTGCAAACTTTAAAAATCTACATGTCCATAACTGTATGGCATAGGTCTACCATTTTTGGTATGTAGTGACACCTAATAGTCCTCTACCAAATTTGTTCAAATTATGGCCCTGGGGTCAAATTTGACCCTGCTCCGGGGGTCACAAAAAAGAACATATGCTTATATAAAGCCTATTTTGTGTTAACTTTAAAAAGCTTCTTGTCCATAACCGTAGGGCCTAGGGCTACCAAATTTGGTATGTAGTGACATCTAATAGTTCTGTACGTAGTTTGTTCAAACTATGCCCCTGGGGTCAAATTTGACCCTGCCCTGGAGGTCACAAAAATGAACATGCGCTTAAATAAGGCCTATTTTGTGCAAACTTTAAAAATCTACTTGTCCATAACCGTATGGTATAGGGCTACCAAATTTTGTATGTAGTGACATCTAATAGTCCTCTTCCAAGTTTATTCAAATTAAGCCCCTGGGATCAATTTTGACCGTTCCCAAGTGGTCACAAAAATAAAATTATGCTTATATTGGGCCTATTTTGTGCAAACTTAAAATTCTTCTGCCCATAACCATTGGGCCTATTTCTATCCAATTTGATATGTATTAAAATCTTAAAGCTCTCTACCAAGTCTTTTCAAAGTATGCCCCTAGGGTCAAATTTGACCCTGTCCCGGGGGTCACAAAGATGAACATATACTTAAATAGACCTATTTTGTGCAAACTTTAAAATCTTCTTGTTCATAATTATAGAGCCTAGGGCTACTAAATTTGGTATGTAGTGACATCTAATAGTCCTCTACCAAATTTGTTCAAATTATTCCCCTGGGCTCAAATTTGACTCTGCCTCAGGGGTCACAAAACTGAACATATGCTTATATAAAGCCTCTTTTGTGCAAACTTTAAAAATCTTCCTCTCCATAACCAATGGGCCTAGGGCTACCAAATTTTGTATGTAGTGACATCTTATAGTTCTCTACCACGTTTGTTCAAAATATGCCCCTGGGGCCAAATGTCTTGGCATTCGTCATTCACGTACGCGACCTAAACAGTGAACTCGTGACGTTTTGGCTGCTCGATCAGTAAAATGGCATCGCCGTGGCGAAGTGGCTATGGTGTCCGCTAGCGACCGGTAGGTCACGGGTTCGATTCCAACTGTGGGAGCGTCCTTTCGATCTCTCTCAAAGACACCAAGTACTGGTGCTTTGTCCAAGAAAACGGAATCGAGAGCGTTTTAATAAGCCTTAAGCTTTCGATGTAATCGAGCTCATGTAATAGAGCTTATAGATATACAGTAGAATTGCAATAACTCGAGCTGGCATTTTTTTGCAAACTGGCGATTACTCGAGCATTAAAGAAAGTCCCTAACATTTTCCTTTAATTTATATATAAAAAACGCAATAACTCAAACATGCAATTTTCGATAACTCGAGAATGTGTGCTGGTCCCTGAATGGCATTTCACACCAAATTAACAGACAATTATTCAAAGACACTTTCTGGTCGGTGCTAAATTTAAATATTCGAGTTGTGAAAACAGCGCAATCAAGCAGACGAAAAACGCTTGATTAGGTGTGAAGTAAGTCGCAGTTTGAGAAACACTGCAAATTGTCATCCTTTGAAATGCAGATAAGAGCTACACAGTTTTAATGATAATTAAATAATTTCCAGCAATCGATAATTATGATAAAAATGTATGGTATAAAAGAGAGCGTAGCGGATAAAATACTGATGGCGCTGATTCTTCCAAGCAACGCCTATCACAGGCCGGGAACTACAGATGCTCTGCTCTCTATCGCGAAACATCTTACGCCATCAGTTACGGGAAGCGGCAGTCTTCAATCTTTGACTTTGCACAACACAAGTATGACTAAATGTAAATTAAATACAAAGTGTGTAGCTATCACCGTCTAACATGTAAATAAAGCGTCTGCGGTCAGAGGTTAAGCATAACCAACCGAAACTGAAAACAAACACGGGATGTTTGTTAAACATGCATGCCTCCCATATGGACTGTCAGTTGTAGTGGCAGCCATTGTGTGAATATGTTTTTGTCAGTGTGACCTTGACCTTTGACCTAGTGACCTAAAAATCAATAGGGGTCATCTGCCAGTCATGATCAATGTACCTATGAAGTTTAATGATACTAGGCGTAAGCATTCTTGAGTTATCATCAGGAAACTATTTTACTGTTTCGAGTCACTGTGACCTTGACCTTTGACCTAGTGACCTGAAAATCTACAGGGGTTATCTGCCAGTCATGATCAATGTACCTATGAAGTTGCATGATCCTAGGCCTAAGCATTCTTGAGTTATCATCCGGAAACCATTTAACTGTTTCGAGTCAGTGACCTTGACCTTTGATCTAGTGACCTGAAAATCAATAGGGGTCATCCGACAGTCATGATCAATGTACCTATGAAGTTTCATGATCCTAGGCCTAAGCGTTCTTGAGTTATCATCCGATAATGATCGATTGAATTATTTGTTTTTTTATTCGTTAGGTTTTAAAACGTTAATATCTTCTGCCTTGAATAAGTATGCTAAGCATAATAAATTGTGCAATTCTGTAGAAACTGCACATTAAAAATGAATAGCATTATATTCGAAATCCTTAGTGTGATTGCAACGCTAACCGTTCAACCTTTAAGAGAGTTAAACGTGCATTGATTTTAAATAAGGATGCAACCTGTTAACCGGTATATCTACCGAAACGACAAGTTAACCGGTTACGTTTACGGTAAATGGTTACAATGATTTTTTATGCTTTTTCATGAAATAATTTGTGCAATTTAACGCTTTGCGTGGACATACTACCAACTTGCGCTGTCGACAAGTAAGAACAACACTCATCACCATCTACGTAAATAAATAACATGTCAATAAACAAAGTACTAAAGCAATACATCAATACCTTAGTGGTTACAAACAGGGGGTATGTTTTGATAATTGGCGTTATTGTTTGTTTTTAAACAAGAACATTTAACTATTAAACTGCGGGGAGTCGGGGCTATTAGCGAAGATGTAATTGACACATTTATCTCACTCGCGATTAAATTCAGTTGGACGACTTATTTTAATACATTGTCTACCAATATCGAGCACCCGCGAAGATAAAGTTTGACAAGTCACAATTTTATCAAGAATTGCATTTTTTAAAATAAATATTGAAGAGTTAACACTTAGTCATGTACCCATAAGGACCAATGAGTAAACGGAAAAATTGCAAGGCATTTTTCTGGGCTTTTTTATATCAGATTGTAATGGTAAGCGATGCATGATAAGCCTCGCCTCAGCCAATAGAAGATCGCGGTATGTTATATGCTTGTAGTTCATTCAGTTAGTTGCGCTTTGAAAGCTGTAGTAAATAAACGTGTGTAAAATCTATCCCTCTTTGGGTCTTGTGTTTTAAACCATCCCTTTAAGGGTCTAGACATTAATGATTATAAATAAAGCAACATTACACATATTAAGCATGAATTTGTATGAATTCTTTCGAAAATTGGAAATATAAGATATGTCAGCAACTTCTAAGAAATTCACACTTTCCCAAATTCATAAACACAAAACTTCTCTTCGCGGAGGTTGAGAATCCGCAATTAGATGTCAATCTTGCCAGTCGGAGTACAAGCTAGACAACAAAGTTCGGATTAAAAACGAAAGTCGTTTCAGCAATAAGGTCAAATTGGCCAATGTTGATGTAGGATGTCCGTCTATATAGACCATCCGTCTATACTCGGCGTGAGTCATGAAATACACAATCATCATTTCATGTATGTGTTCATAGAGACTTACGACATTCACTGACTTGTTTTCTTTGCTTACAGCACTCACTAACTTAGTTTGTTATCGCTTACATTACTCACTATCTTAGTTTGTTATCAACACTGTACCACGGACCTCAACAATACTGTGCTCTTGTTGCTTTATATAGCATGCTGTTTTGAAATGATCAACTCGCTAGATATAATATGACCATAATCAGTTTATCATAAATTTTAATTCAACGAATTATAGTCCAGTCATATTTTGTATGTTTAAACATCGGCGGTTTGTTATTTAATTGTTTGCACACCGATAATTTCATTGTAAATGCTCATTAACTTTTAACTATAGCACAAATTCCAAAAATAATTGATAGTACTCAAGTCTATTAATAATGTCCTAAATCTGTAATCGGTAGACTCGGCTATTTTCGTAACTGCGCATTTTGATCGGCAAATAAATGATGTATGCACAATTTAACCCCTGTAAGATAACGTTGAATGAAATTTAGAGATTGTGTTGTATAGTCCCAGTTATACGTAAGACCTTGCGTGAATACAGGTTATGAAATTGTTTATCGCTTGGCCTTTTTGTGGTTCATCAATTGTTTTTTGTGAGCTGAAATGTCCTTCGCATAAAGTACTCCATATTTAAAACGTACAATTTAAAGTAACTTTATGGATGCACTACACTTGGCTTTCATGTTTTCCACAACCTGTTTTATTCGATTTTTTGTCATGGTTATTTGAAAGATTGTCTGATAAGCATGGATTCTGTCGCAGTTTATACCTGTGCTTGATGTTGACTTATATCTGAAAAACAAGTTGTTTTGCGATATTAAATAGACTTACAGTGTGTAAATGGGAGGTAAACGCATGATGCATAATGTCGTGCGTGTGTTATTTTCTTGCATATATGCGGTTTGCCTGTACCAGCTGTATTTTGTTATTCTTATTTTAAGTCCCTTTATTAAAATTTACTTTTGCTGCGCGATTGACATGTGCTTTTAAACTTTTAGCTGGCTTGTTGCAGCATTGAAATGTGCATTAATTCTGAGATACACTTCTTTATCGCAACATGCATATACATCCTTTGTTTTCTAGAAATGCATATGACGTAGTTACTAGTGAAATTAAGGGAAAACTAGGTATACCAACCAATACGTTAGTTGATATGGCGGTATAAAAGGTAATTGATGCTGGACGAGTAAGATGCTATTATTGCAGCGTTCATGTTGTCAAATGATGATGAGAAATTGGGTGAAATATTTGGGTTTTCTTTATGTACGAAATATTGACAAGTATATCAAAAAGATTAAATATTTCGATCTGGTGTATGTTTAACAACAAAGGGGTTACGATGCTGTTAACACAAGCCCTGGGCTGTATTTGCATTATTTATTGGTATCACAATGCTGATTAGCGGGTGCATACTTGAATAGTGACTTCTCCAGTCCTAAGTTGTAATTCAGCCAATCAGAAATAAACACGCATAGAACACTGACCAATGGGATTCATAACTGAGTTTCACGGGGCAGATGTTAGAGGGAAATAGTCAGTTAGCGTTTAGACCTAGAGGTGGACAGATGAAAAAGACACAATCATGTAGCAATCACAACGTATTTGTATATCTGAAATATTAGTTAAGTCAGGCATTAAATTGGACTAGAAACTGATATATGGTGTTGTTGAATATTTTATCCTACATTATGTAGAGAAATTAACAGAAATTAACACTAATAGAGAGGGACAGGCTTGTCCCATGCGCGGCACGAGAAAATGGTAGTTAATGCAAAACTCGTCATCTTGGCAATATGCGCGTGACGAGATATCGAATGATAAGCTACACACCGGTAATTTAAGAGTAATGAACATTGTTAGTAACTATGTGTCGTCCATGAACTATGAACGATTACGGGACAATGTGATAAATATTTTGTGTAAGTATATTGTTGTATTCTTTGCAGATGCCAAACAAACTCACGGTTCTGTTTTTGCATCGGTTACTCATAATTTAAGAACCCAAAACAAAACCTGTTGTAATTGTGTTTTACCCATCGAGGTTTAATTATATGTTTATTCTGTTTAATTGTTTTAAACATCTAAAAGTGTCCACCGTGTGGTACTGATATAAAATTAACTCAGTCTTTCTTTTTACCATCAAAACTGCTAAATTAAAATAAACCTATTGGTGACATTGTAAACTGCTTTTTGTAATTAACGTGTCCACCGTGTGGTCCTTTAGATAAAATAAAACTTAGTTTTATATGAGTATCAAAGCTGATCACTAAACAATTAATGAAGACATTCTAAAGTACGAAACATAACTAAAACGGGGTTTCAGTTATTAAGTTTCTTTTCATAATAGCTCTGTACAAATTCCTCACTTAAAAAGAAAACAAAACTCTGTTGTATATGAGTTTCAAAGCTGATAACTAAAACAATTAATGAAGACATTATAAAGTGCGATTTTGTTCAACATAAATAAAAAAGATTTTCAGTTATATTTTTCATAATAGCTCTGCACAAATTCCTCATTTAAAAAGACAATATTGCTCAAAACGTACCCAATCGATTCAAACTCACAAACATGATTCGAAATGTTCAAATATATTGATTGGACATTTGCATGCCTGAAAGACACTTGTATATATTACAATGTCTCTGCAGATCGTGTACAAATCTTACGAACAGTTACAGCATCAGTTTACTTTGTTTGTCTCCTCAATCTCTCACTCAAGCAGGGAATCGGTCAGTTCGTAACATCTATGTGCACTAAGTATTAGTAAAAAACCTTTCCAGGAAATTTGTGAGTAGATTAACTCACTGCCATTATATTACTGCGATACTTATGTAACATGCGAGCACTCAAATCAAACAAAAAAACATGACCCTATTTAATTAACATATAAAATTATAGGGTCATTTTGATAACCACTTAATAGTGTCAGCATCTTGAAATGTAATGTTGATTTTACTCAAGCCTCATGACCGTCCATTGACCAAGGCCATCTTTATCACTAAATAGCATAAAGAGTGCAAACAGGATAGGATGCAAAGAAGATTCGGTAGCGGAAATGTATTCCAAAAAGCTAATAGACACTTTGTTTTACTCATGCGTTGAGTATTTTTTTTTTATTTATTGGCACATGTGTCGTGTGTAGCTCATATTAACAATTTGTATTAAATGTTTAAATAAACAATTTTATATAAGTGTATTGAAATAGTGTTTTTAGGTTATTAACTCATTGTTTTTTTCCAAAAAATGAATCGTGTTAGTTTATTGGCATGATCAGAGGTTTATCAATGAATATTGTTGTAGTGTATTAAGAAAGATTTAACGATCAATAACTTTTTTATGTTTTTATTGTACATTAACTATAGTAATAATTCAGTTTTTAACAACCTGATGAAATCAGTATTGTACCATTTCTATTGTTTCTACCATAAATTCGTCTTTATTAACTGTTTGACAGTTTGTCCTAAAGCTAAACGGTCATATTATCTCAAACGCTTAACTTCACATTCCATAGTGTCATTGGATACATTATTTCTTTAAAACAAAATGTTATAATTATGTTTGATTGCATTTCCGTTTCATCAAAGAGCTCTTCTGTTCATTTAAATGCACAGTTTCACTCGTATAACTCATAAATACCTAATAAACCTAATCGTTATGTTTATCTCACAAAATCTTTAAGACCCTTGTTATTCGCAGACCGGGTCATAAAATGAACATAATACGTTAATTATATCTAAATATCTAACTTAATCCAAGAGTTACTGCGGGCATACATGCTATATTTGATTTTTATAACTTGTATGTGAGCTGGCAATGTCAGATGCAACCTTTGATATAGAAAACGTATACATATATGCCAGATAATTTAAGAAAAGTATTTTTATTGACGAAAAGAAGGAACTATCTCTTTGCTCTATGTTAATAAAATACCCATAATAATGAAAATAAACACTCTTCTGTCAACGGTGTATTTTCTACAATGCAGACATCAGCAAAACATACAACAGAGTTATGTTTAGAAGGTAAAATGAAGTCCGAAAAAAATATGTATCATCATCATCATCATCATCATCATCATCATCATCATCATCATCATCATCATCATCATCATCATCATCATGCCCCTTACCGATCAGATGACAGACGACGACGCGAAAATCTCCACAAATCGGTGGATAACTTGCACCAGCTCTTCGTCAATGAAAGTCGAATCCTCTCAGAACCTTCCATCGGTCATCATGCCACACGTGGTCTTTTCATGAGGCTAGGTATGGCGCGTTGCTTTACCTTGCTTGCATGGCTGATGAGGCTAATGGTGATGTAGTTCTCACACAGTTTGAAATTGAAATTGCCCCCTTTCGGTAGGGGTGCGTGATCAGAAACTGGGTCCACTCCTTCGGACATTTCTTCTTTCCAAGATTTTCTGTAATAGCTCCGTAATTACCACAGTCCTTGCCTCTCCTCAATGCTTAATCACCGCAAAATGGACGTCACCCAAACCCCGGAGATTTACTTTATTTAAGGTAATTGTCCTATTGTCATACAATTAAACACACACAAATAACAGATGAACAATAACAGCAACTTTCAACAATCGGGATCACTGCGTTGGAACGGTAAATTTGAAAAATAGAATTGGTGGTTGAAATCGGATTTAGGGTGCCCGAACCTCACACCTTACCCAGATTTATTTTAAAATACTATATAATAATGTGAACCGCACAACATCGCAATTCAATTCAAATTGCTATCAAGGGAAACATTAAAATTCATTTACAATGTAATAGTCAATGGCCTGGTTAACCGGCGCGAAATATAATATCATACTAAAACATTATATAATACATGTGAACCCCACAGCATTGCAATGCAATTTAAATTGATTTACAGAGAAATATTACAATTTATTTAAAATCTAACTACTGAATGGCCAGGTTTACTAGCGCGAAACAAAATCATAGAGGCGAGGCTCATTTGCACGGCAACGCTCGGTTTGTCATTGATGTGTTACGGGACTGACCTCGAGGGAGGATTGGGCGACTTACATAGAGAAAAGACTGATCTCAAGTTCATCTTTTGTTTAAAACGTGTCTATGTGGATAACACGTGTTCAATTGTAAGGATTAATTTTAAAATGGCTAGTACATGTTCACCTGTGTGCTCATCAACTCGTGACGTCACAACAACAATTTTCTTTTCAAGAAAAACACTTCAAATACAAATTAATACTGCCAAACTGGCTCAAATTTGTTTAAAACTACTCTGTGCTGGCAGTGGCGTAGCCAGACCCAAATTTTAGCTGAGGCAGTATCTTAGGTCATTCTAGGGGTGCCCAGGGGCATGCCTGCCCCCCCCCCCCTGGAATTTGGTTATACCTAGAATGGCTCTGGTGCGTGTTAAAGGCAATTTAAACCACATTTTATACCTAAATTATCGGAATCGTGGACGCTACATATGACCGTTTAGTATCAATAACGTCAACAAAAAAATCTGCCACAAGTTTATTGTCAATTTTAGATTATGTTGCCATAAACGGTTAACGATTGGCATGCTACTATATAATATTATATTAACTTAAGATTTAATTCGTTATGAGTTTTTTTATAATTTTTATTTTTTAGTTTACATCAAATCAGCTTCCGCTAACTTGCTGTTGTAGTTCAGACAAGTTCATCGTGAAAAAATTCATGGACGATTTTTTTCCATTTAGAGCTTGAAAGCACCATACGGCTCTTTTTTTCCAAAAAATGTTTAAATACATTAAATCAAAAGCGTTTTCAATCATAAGCACATATAAAAAGGATTATTGATGGAAGTTATTTGAAAAAAAAAGACCTACTGAGGCTCGAACCAACGCAGTGGCAATATAATAGTGGTCGATGGATCAAGAGTCTGACGTGTTACCGATTGCGTCACAGGGACATATTGCTTATCACGAGGAGTACAAATATTTAACTTAAATCAGTAAAGTTTCTGGCCATTTTTTGTAATTTTCTTGTGTAAAATTTTGTTTTAGCACTGCGCCATAATTTTCTGTTATTTCTATCATCAACTACATTGACTATTAAAAAGAACAACTTCTTTATATAGAAAAAGTTTAATACGCAGCCGGGATGATTTGAAAATTCGTATGTAAACAAAGATTCTTCCAACTTGAAACGGTCCCGGATTTAACTCGACGCCGGTCATAAAAAGGAGAATACCAATAAAGCCGAAAACGCCAACCACCCGAAGTGTGTCCAGGTAAAAATAGACCCAGACCTGGCCGTAAAACACCCGATTCTAGATCGGTACGTTCCAATGTCCACCATGATTATAGCATCGAAGTGTACAGTGCGACGCTTTGTTAAAGGGATCTTTTCACGCTTTGGTAAATTGACAAAATTGAAAAAAGTTGTTTCAGATTCGCACATTTTCGTTTTAGTTATGATATTTGTGAGGAAACAGTAATACTGAACATTTACCATGGTCTAATATAGCCATTATATGCATCTTTTGACGATTTTAAAACCTAAAAATTATAAAGCGTTGCAACGCGAAACGATTGAATAATTTGGAGAGTTCAGTTTTTGTCGTTAAATTTTGTGAAACTACGAAGATTGCTTATATAAGGTATAAAATACTTCAAGTATGTGTACTCGGCGGAATAGCTCAGTAGGCTAAAGCGTTTTTACTTCAGGACTCTGGCAGGACTCCAGGGGTCACTGGTTCGAAACCTGCTCCGGGCAATGTTCTTTTCCTTTTTTCAATTTTATTCTTGATTTTTTTACTGGAGCTTTTACGATCCAATGTTTACATATATCAATATAAAGCATTTAATGAATAAGTTAAAAAATGCCAAAATCTGTGAAAAGGCCCCTTTAAATAAACGGGTTTCCAAATCATTTTGCTAAGCCAATTTGACATCAATTGAAGTTATTAAATTGAAATAATTATCTGCCTCAACATGCCCCAATTATACTCAATGATAATATTTCTTTGTGAATAGTATAGTGCCTTAAATTCATTAAATTGCCTAAATTTCTTACATAGATTTTATTTTTCAACATAAATTTCCCTTTTTTCCTGGTAATCTCAACATTGCTCTGCAAATTTTAGCCGAGGCAACTGCCTCGGTGTGCCTCAGCGTGGCTACGGCGCTGGCTGGTCGATCTGCACCGACGAACGTACTCTAGACGATCTCAGTTGTGAAATACGATGTTCCAAACTGGCAAATGCAAAACGTTCTAATTTACCCGGAATCCCGCTGTTCTTTAAGTATTTGCCTCGTCGCTAATGATGTATCTTTACTATTTTCCAGGTAAAACTTAACATGTGCTAAAAGATATAACGATTTAATAACAATAATCACAAGCTTATTCACTGAGTGTTCGTTCGTTAACGGTCGGACTGGCTCCGGGCGTCTCCTCTAAGCGCATGCGCAACGCGCTTCCGATGGGTCAGACGCAACTCTCCAGGTCAGCCACAACAGTACGGTTGGATTTAATGAATTTTAAGTAAGCCATCGGTTTGCATTATACATGCTCTTTACAATAAGCAATCAACTCATTGTAATTTAACTGCATCATTTATAGGAGTAATTATTCATTTGCTAACATCTGTAACAGTGTCGTCAAAGAACGCGCAGTATACGTTGCATCAATGAATAGTTGAGTTACAAATACTATATCCAATCAAATCATGTTATTAACATTAGACAACACTTATCTCTTCTAACATTTATTTTTTATACATTTCTTAAGGTATTTAGTAAGAATATTGTTACATTCCTCAAGGTATTAGTCAGAATATATACACGTTATACAAATGAACACATGATGTACTGCTCTCTTTTTTTTGTCACCGATGTAAAGCGCTGTCCCTGAATGTCCTGTATAAATTTTTGCTATTAAGCGAGTTTTACCAAATTATAATAGAACTGTCTTTACCATTTGACATTTGGAGAAAATATATTAAATATACTACTTGATTTATCAACGGGTTTATAACGGACCGGTGCCGTAAAAATATAATACAAGTACTGTATAAATTTAAGATGAAAGTAGTTTAAAATAGTTTTGTGCAATTAAAATAATCGACTAAAGGTCACCACGTAAAATTATAACAAGCAAAGTCATAAAATACACCGTAATATGAAGCTGGAAGGGCATACAACGTATTCTTCTCTTTATTTCATTTTAAGCTGGAATATTATATTTCTTACTTATTACTTTTTTCCGTCATCGAAAATTCCTTTTTTGTGGTTAAATGAATACAGTTAGTTATGGTGAATTAGTACATGTATGTTTAATCGCTTCACTATAATGTGTGGAGATTTATTATCCGCGACATGCGAAAAAGGTTCTTATCTCATGAGCAACCAGCGTAACTGGTTACATCGGGGTAATCGAGTCAGGAGCTATTCTGTTCGCTTTATAAGACAATGGCACCATGCGTGACTTCAAGCGGCATGAAAACTCCGGATCAGAGATCGCGAAAGCATATAGCATAACACCGATTTCCGTAAGATGCGACTCATTCAAAATATGTGAATATCGAAACCATTGAATCAGAGAGTCCAGACGTTTTTAGATGTTAATCCGGTATGCAGGTATGCAGCGTAGATAAAGGTGCTACGTTAGACTCATCTATACACATGTTGCCTGTCAAGCATTGCCTCCCATACACTTAAACCAATCGTTAATATATTGGGTATGTACCTATCTACCTACCTGCCTTCCGGCCTCCCTGCCTGCCTCCCTACACCCCTGCCTCCTTCCCTGTATACCTCCCTCCCTGCCTTCTTCCCTGTCTTCTTCCCTTCCTGCCTCCCTGCCTGCCTACCCGCCTGCTTTCTTCCCCTCAGGCCTGCCTGTCCGTCTCTCTGCCTCTGTCCCTCCCTCCCTTCCTGTCTACCTGCCTCCCTCCCTTCCTCCCTGCCTTCTGCCTGCGTCCCTTCTTGTCTGCCTGCCACTCTGCATGCCTGCCTCTCTGCCTGCCCCTTTGTCTGCCTGCCTGCCTACCTCCCTCACTGCATGCCTGACTCCCTTCCTGCCTGCCTCCCTTCCTTACTTCCTTCCTGCCTCTCTGCCTCGTTTCCTTCCTGCCTCCCTGCCAGTCTGCCTCCCTGTCTGCCTGCCTGCCTGCCTGCCTTTCTGCCTGCCTTCCCACCTGCATGCCTCCTGTCTGCCTGCCTGCCTACTTTTCTACCTGCCTTCCTGCCTACCATACGTACATACATACATACATGCATACCCTAAATAACAGTTAAAAAACAAGACTCAAAACCGTAACGAACGTCACAATTACTTTAATGCATCTACAAGATTCGAGTAGGTAGTGTGAATCTTAACGAAAATTATACGGTGTATATATCACGAACCAACAAATGAAAATGACAGGATTTATGCAATTCGCGGGGTTGCTCAATTACTGCAAGATTAGGGGATTGATAAAAAACCTCTTCACAATCATTAACCTATATCGGACTCCGAATATTTGAAATGTACAGTCTGAGCTCAGACTCCGGAACAACGAGGCTCGTTGTTCTGGAGTCTGAGCTCACACTGTACATTTCTTATATTCGAACTGAAATATGGGGAAAGGTTAGAACTAAAACCAAGAAATAAAACATATTTAAAAATGTAATAATATTCATGATATTTTGTAGACGTCAACCATAAAATACGTAGTTAATTTCGTGTTGTTGTTTCTGTTGTTATTTTAATGCATATTATTACTTACATATATTTTACTTCAATAACCTAGCACCGTTACACGAATGTAGGTGTGAGCTATTTTTAAGGGACCTTTTTTAATGCTTTGATTAATTGGGGAAATTGAAAAAAAATTGTTTCAGATTTGCACATTTTCGTTGTATTTGAAATACCTCTGCTATTATGTTAGCGCGGTTGGCAAAGTAGTTTGAACGCTATACTTTAACTCCAAGGGTCAGTGGTTTGAGCCTGGGTGTGGATTTATTTTTCTTTCTTACCTTTTAGTTTTGTTTAATATCGGAACTTTTTAATTCCAATGTTTACACATATCAATTTAAAGCATTTAATGACAAACTTCAAAACATACCATCATCTGTTAAAAGGTCCCTTTAAAGGGTCTTTTTCACGTAGATTGACAAAATATAAAAAGTACATCTCTCATTGTATGAGCACGGATGGCTAAGTGGTCTAAGCGGTAGTCCTTTACTACAGGACTCAAGGGATCAGTGGTTCGAGTCCAGTTGAGGATTTCTTTTTTTCTAATTTTTTAAAACTGTATTCTTGATTTTGTTAATGAAGCTTATTAGATCCAATGTTAACATTTATCAATATAAAGCATTTGATGATAAACTTCAATACATGCCAAAATCTGTAAAAAAAAGCCCCTTTAAAATCCTTATGGCCTATAGATTATTCGGTCTGATCTTTTGGTATGTCTGTCTATAAACTTTTTCGGACTGTAACTTCCCCGAGCATTGAATGATTTCAAAATGACCATTTTTAAACCATCAAATTTAATTCCCTGCTTTAAGATCGCATATCAAAATACGGGACTTTCTTGTAAAAATTCGACTTTTCCACCCTAGAGCGGCGACTAAGGATTGGATTATTTAAAAAACCTACAGTGTGTCACACGCAAGGGCCACGAAGCTAGTTTAAGGTAGCGCACCCCTAATGGGCACATATCCAAATATAATCTAATTAATTATTTTTTTAATCAGCATCATTTCACTGAACTACATGCAAATTTGTAGGTAGGTTTTCCATGCTTTTTAAAAAAATATACCGATTTTTTCAAAACCACCCCCACGCTCGTCTTTTGTCCAGATTATTTTCACCCATGGGGTAAAAGTTCCATAATTCATTCAAATTTCCAAATATGGGTATGCATTTGGTGTGTACAGATGCAGTAAAGGTGTTTAAAGTTTAAACAAGATGAAATAAGTATTTTTTACAGACATTTAATTTTGACAAATTTTTATCTATGGAAGAGCGCCATGAAATGTAAGTGATTTTAGCCAAGTAAAATTTGGGTCGGTTAAAAACAAAGTGTCATAGAATTCAAAATAGTATCATTTAAGTTATATTTTAAACGTAGTTTTTATAAAAACACTATATACAGCAAAATTACCAAGAAATAGACGGATTGACCGTTTACTTTTTTGAAAAAAAAATGAAAATGCAACATGCATCATCCGTATTTTCAGCAGTAAATCACCCAATTTAGCCATAATGTATTTTAATTTTAAAAATTGAAGGATGTGCATAAAAATTTCAACATATTTAACAATAAACATAGGTTATTATATGCTATATTAAATCAAATAACGTTAGAAATGAAATCAAACGCGTCGCAAAAAGTATGCGATGTCGGCAGGATTCGAACCTGCGCTGGAAGATCCCAAAAGACTTGTAGTCCATCGCATTAACCACTCGGCCACGAAAACTTCACATTTGTGCAAGCTTAAATTAGATGTCCATAAGTAAACAGGTAAAAAGGCTCGTCGATCTTTGAAGAAATCGCGAAATCGTATTTTTTCAGATGATATTTGGATCAAAGTCAATATTTATAGTGAAAATAATGTATTCTAATGGAATTACGTAAACATATATCAAAATTCGAAGTTTGAAAAAAATAAAGTGCATCTCTCGGAAATAACCGATCATTGAAGATCGGCAATGATCGTAAAATAAATCGCGGGAAATCATTAGGTGTGCGCTACCTTAAAAGTATTGTTAACTACAGTCACATTAGCCTATGTTTATGTACAAACGATGAAAACCCTAAAAATGTCACCAATATGGAGGAGTTGGCGGATGTTCATTTTAAAGCAGGGGGGTAGTGCAATTTCAGCAGTAATATAACGTTGAACAATTATGTTTTCTTTCATTAGTTTATCGTATAAAAAACGCACGCGACCGTTTGATTCCGCGGTCATTGACATAGGTGTTATAGTCGGAAATCGAATGAAAACGGTACCGTGCTGGTTTCTCCACGGGACTAAAGACAATCAAAGCGCTGTAGGCGCTGTAGGCGCTGAAGGCCTGGGGCCAGGTGTAGTGTGACGTAAAATGCATTTACGATGTTTTGTCCGAATTAGTCCCTTTGTCCGAATTTATACGGATTGACCCTAGCGGTTGAGTGCAGAAGCTCAGCGACTGTAAGACAAGACAAAAGTTGTGTCTATACTACAGTGTACACAGACGGTGGATGACACCACGATACTGGTTGTGGCAACGATAACTTTTTGTTCAACTCTACAGATCTGGTAGAGGTTCGTCTACATAGGCGGTGAAGATATAAAACAACAATAACATGGCCGCAAAAAACTTTTATTGTTGGCGTCAAATAAATCACTTTCAATAGCCTAAAATAGCTTTCTATTACATAAAAAACAGATCAGGAAAACACTCATACTTCCTTTGAAATGTGTATACAAAAGAAAATCCACTTAAGCCCAAGTCTCACTTTTGCCGGTAGAGCCCCGGTCCATCCCGGTTTGCTAACGTCGGTCGACCGGCGAGGACCGGGATGATTCGAAGAGATTTTTTAACGCAGTCACACTATTTCTCGGTGCCGTCCCGGTTGAAGCCCGTCAACAGTCCGGCAGAGTCCCGGTCAACCCGGACTGGCTACGGTTTATCCCGGTGAAGCACCGGAAGAGCCCCGGTTGTCGACGGTAGTGTCCCGGTGAAAGCCGGCAGCGTCCCGGCATAGCCACAGTTGTCCCATGTAGTGCCTTGGTTGAGCCCAGGTAAAAGCCGGCAGAGCCCCAATATAACGTAACACCGCCGGCACTCACCGTGTCTATACCGGCATCAGACCCCGTCAGAGCTATTGCAACGCCCCGGTTTTACCCCGGTCGTCGCCGGTAAAGCCACGGCGGAGCCCAGGCGGAGCCCCGGTGAATGCCGGTGGCGTTTCGGTAGAGAGCCTGTTTTCTAATATACCGTAGCTATACCGGGACTCTAACGGCATTCATCGGGGCGTTGCCGTAGCTCTGCCGGGGTCTGTATGGGCCCCGGTGGAGCTACGGTGCCGTCCCGGTTGTTCCGGTGCCATCCCGGTTGTTCCCGGTAGATCCCGGATCACGCAAAGGGGCTCCGCCGGCATCATAGTGAGACTGGGCCTTTACCCTGATAAATTTAGGTCACAATATACCAAAAGATTTCCTTAACAAATTCAATGTAAAACCGACAACTTCAACGAAAAATAAAGTCAAACTTTTGCGCGTAGACACCCCCATACCCATACCTTTTCTTAAAGAGCATGCCAAGCCGAATGGATTTAAACAATAAAAAAGATAGGTCATGCAGTATGTAAGAAAGAACTCGACGCGAATCAACGGTCACTGTTTTAAGGCCACCTTTTTACCGGCTGATCTCCAGTTGATAAGGGTTTCCCGCAATCTGTCAAAATCTCATGTAGTCTCCAACCTATAAGCAAAACACTGAATTTGTAGTATACAACAATGTTTTCCCTACCACATGCACACAGAAATATTCAAAAATAAAGTCATGGCAAGTGCCCATACAGAGAATTGTGTCTTCAAATAAATGACGTTCCATTCTTTAGAGGGTATAGCATTGAACACCAAAATGATTTAGTATATTGTAACCTAAAGAACGGTGTACAGATTGTGTACGTTGTCTCACGTAGAACTTTTCGCGCTCGATTTGCGCTCTCGATCTGCGCAGTGAAATATCATATCCGGTAACTTCGTATATTTCCGAGAATTATCATGAATATTTGTTGTTGTTTTTTATTTTATTTTTTCTTGAATGTCTCGTTAACGCAAAATAAAATAAGAATATCTTAAAATATGTTTATAAATACCAAAATGTAATGTCTTCAAAAATGTATCAGAAAATATTCTTCTTACTGTCTCCGTAGACACTCGTATCTTTTCGGCCTAGACCGTCAAGTGAGGAACTTATTCTCGCATGAATATGCAAACAATAATAAAAACTATGTCGTAGCCAATGGTTAGCAATTTTGCTTCAATAATATTTTTTACACGTTTTATGACACTGTCATGTTATATAGTGATGTTCTGTATTTACAAGCCGGGTTATTGAGATCTGTGAATAACTTCTTTGATTGCGCATGAATTACCACCAAGTGGTTAATCGAACTTTTGGGAATTCATTCATTCGTGGGTTTTGGCAGCCAGCCAATTCTGACTGTCTCAGAAATTTGTATCATTGCTATGGCCTTAGAGCTACGCCCCAGGTCAAAAACATTTTGTTTGTCAACACTGCACCATGTATCTCATTATAATTTAGTATTTTTGCATTCAAAAGATGGCTTTTGCAATTACGCAACATATATGATTTATCATTTCATTGACGTGACTATCATTTAAAAGTATTATAAGCCGGTGCGTTTTTGGAAATTGTTGTCTTACTAAACAGGAAATAGCCCAATCCCCACGTCGTTCCTTGCTCCCACATACAATCTCTGCCATTACAAGAAAATCCTACCAGATTTGGTTTAATTATTATATTGTGAATAGTAGTCTCATTTTCGTTAATATTTTGAAAATAGTGTATAAGTTAAGGTTCATGATAAAAAAGAAATGACCTAAATTAAAACAAGTAAAACTAACAACGGTAAAATTTCTGTTCTGCGTGGCTAGGTTATCATCACGTGGTTGGTTATGAAGGCAGGGATTTGATCCAGTAATGCTAGTTCCAGTCAAACTGTGGGCGGAGGTTGAAAATAGCCAACATTCGCGTTTACGGTAATTTTTTGACATTACATAAATATATTGCAGCAATCGGTTGGTTAAGCAACGTTACCGTTTTCATCGTGCTTTATGGCCGAATCAGCAAATTGACTTCCTCACCTGTGTAAGATACCGCCCTAAGATATCAATATATGCCGGCGGAATGACAGATATATAGAGTTGTTTTTCCCTGAGTATCAGAAGTATGTTTAATGAAGGGTCAATACAAATAATCGCTGTAATTTAGTTTTATAACACACAATTCATATTGTTTTAACTTTGCCTATTAACTGGATTTTTATGGCGACCTTATATTGCAATTATCATGCGATTTATACTTATTTCGCTGTGTAAGACAGCAGTAATATTTTGTCTAAAATCAAGGCTGCACTCATTCGTTACAAGCAGGGCACTGTTGAGAGTGTAGTAAGTAATAGAAAGAAGTTGCTTTGCCAAAACTGCATCATGCCAAACCGACTATAAAATATCATTATAGCAATAAGGTGTAATTTGCTAATATTGATGAAGATGCGACTATAATGGATTTTTCCAAAAAAGGTCAACATGGCCAATGTTATTACGAAAGAATGAAAATATTTCCATCTGTCTTTGGCGTTCATCATCAACGGATGCGACATTAACAGTGAACTCGTGGCGTTTTGGCTGCTCGGTCAGAAAAAAGGTCATGAATCGCCGTGGCAAAATTCATATGATGTCCGCCTAGCGACCTGGAGGTCATGGGTTTGATCCACCTATGGGAGCGTTCTTGAGATCTCCCTAAAAGACACCAAGTACTGGATCTTAGTCCCAGGAAACCGAATCGATAGCGTTTTAATAAGCCTGCGGTTTTCCATGTAATCGAGATGAAATAAAGAGGTTTAAATTACAATTGCATGGCATTTCGGAAACCGAGCATACACCGTTTTAACCCATAATATTTTTTTCACGACCTTAACTTTATTTGTTTTGTTTTTTAATCAAAACTGTTCAACAGACCTCATAAATAAGATGATTCTATTGGGTTACATAGTTATTGCAAAAAGTCAAAGCACACGTTAGTTGTTGTTTTAATTTTCTTCGCGTAAGCAGTTTTCTGCAGTTATTTTTGCATTTTACTTTTACGGCAAATGGTGTATTTAAATGTAAAATCGCCTTTAGTGAATTAAATGTCACACACCCGCGTTTCTCTTATTGCACATAACGATTTAAATACTTCACCAATCGCGTACATATTTGACTAGTTCTTAGTTTAGCTTGTATTTAATTCATGCCGTCACTCCACTCCAAACAATAATGATCGATTGAATTATTTGTTTTATTCGTAATGTTTTTACACGTTATTATCATCGACCTTGTATAATTTTGCTAAACATAATACATTGTGCAATTCTGTAGAAAATGAATAGCATTATAATCGAAATCGGATCCTTACTGTGATTGCAGCGCTCACCGTTTAACCTTTAAGAGAGTAAACAGATGCATTGATTTTAAATAAGGATGCAAGAGGTCAACCGGCTAATATACCGAAACGACCAGTTAACCGGTTACATTTTCGGGAAAAATTTAACCTGTTTTAATGTGTTTTTCATGAAATAATTTGTGCGAGTGAACGCTTTGTGACATTCTAACAACTTGCGCTGTCGCCTCGTTTCAACATCATGCCTCACCATCGACGGTAATAACTAACATGTCAATAAACAAAGTACGAAAGCAATACATCAGTACCTTAGTGGTTACAAACAGGAGGTATGTTTTGATAATTGGCGCTATTGTTTTGGGTTACTCGCGAACATGTAAAGGGGCCTTTTCACCGATGTTAGCATGTATTGAAGTTTGTCGTTGAATGTTTTAAATTGATAAATGTAAACATTGGATCTAAAAAGCTCCAGTAAAAAATCAAGAATAAAATTATAAAAAGGAAAACAACAACTCCACAGGCTCGAACCACTGATCCATTGGTTCTGGAGTAAAAGACTACCATTTAGACCACTCGATCATCCGTGCTCATACAATGATTAATGTATTTTATTCTTTATAGTAGGAATCTTCGTAGTTTCACAAAATGTAACGACAGCAATAAAACTCTCCAAATAATTCAATCGTTTCGCATTGCAACGCTTTATAATTTTCATGTTTTTAAATCGTCAAAGATGCATATAATTGCTATTTAAGAGCATTGTAAATGTTCAGTTTTATTGTTTTCTCACAAATATTATAGCTAAAACGAGAATTTGCGAATCTGAAAAAACTTTTTTTTTAATTTTGTCAATTTACCAAAACGTGAAAAGGCCCCTTTAACTAGCAAAGTGCATAGAGGTGGGCTATTAGCGAAGATGTTATTGACACGTTTATCTTAATAACGATAAAAGTCAGTTGATACATTGGACGGCTTATTTTGATATTTTGTTAACCAATATCCAGCACTGATTGCTCGCGAAAATAAAGTGTGTACAAGTCACAATTTTATCAATTATTTCATCTAAAAAATAATTATACTGGGGAGTAAAAACTCAGCCATGTACATATAAGGTCCCAAAAGTAAACGGCAAAATTGCAAGGTTATTTTATTTTGCTTTTCTTTATATCAGATTAAGCATGAATATGACTTCTTTCGAAAATTGGAATTTAAAGATATGTCAGCAACTTCATAGAAAATCACACTAAGCCCAAATGCATAACTCAAAACTTGTCTCCGCCGATGTTGATATACCGCAATTAGTCAATTAGATACTCTTGCCAGTCGGAGTACAAGTTAGACGAAATGTTCTGTTTTTTTTTCAAAATATATTTTATACAGGACCATCTACAATAATCGTTTTTGTGTTGTTGTTTTTTTAAAGAAACTAAATGATATCTAAAATTTAATTAACATTTTATTACTCAATGGTAAACAAACACCAGAATAACAGTATGACATCTTTTTGTGACACATTAAACTTGGTATCACCTAAAAACTTGTTTTACTGAACATCACAAAGTGCGGACTTGAAAAAAGAATGACTGTCAACAGAAGAACTATTACATTATAGTTTTAGCAATAAGGTCAAATTGGCCAATGTAGGAGGTCATTGACCATCCGTGTCTACCCTCGGCGAGAGTCACGTAGCAGGTCCCGTTGCTGCGCAATGATGTTAGTGCATTTGAAATCAAACCTCGTTGACAGTCTCAGGCCTGAAATGACGGTCGACAAGGTATGCACACTCATCATTTTAACAGCGTACTTCGTGACTCACGACATTTACTAACTTAGTTTGTATCAACACTGTACCTCGGACCTCAACATCACTGCGCTCCTGTTGCTTTATATAGCACGTTTATTTGAAACTACCAACTAGCAGATTTAATATGACCCTACTCTTTTTATCATAAATGTTAATTCAACGCATTATAGTCCAGTCATATTTTCTATGTGTAACAATCGGCGATTTGTTATTTAACTATTTCGCACACCGTACATTTGATTGAAATTGCGCATTCACTTTAAACTTAAGCACTTATTCCCATTTAAATTAATAGTACTCATGTTTATAAATAATTACCTAAATCTGTAATCGGTAGACTCGGCCATTTTCGTAACTACGTATCTTGATCGGCAAACATTCTATACATAGATAGTGACGTCACTACGCTATTATCAGTAAGACCGGTGTGTACCGGTGTGTACACAATGATCGGCAAATGAATGAATGCAGAATTTAACCCCTGTAAGATCACTCCCGCTGAACTACGTTACAATGAGAGGTGCGTCTGTACGACAACGCGATACGGCGTCATAACTACAACGGTTACAGCGTCTTGACAGTTATGGACATACACACGCGTTTACACAGGTTAATTCTTTGTTTAAACTTACACGTTATTTTTATTTATTATTGTTTCTTTACTCGCTACCTAAGCTATAGAGACATTGTCTAGCGTGAAATCATGATAAAAGAAAGAACTTCATGCTTAAAACATAGAAAATCCAATAAATTCGTTGTTTCTGTCTTGCAGTTTCTGTCACGAATGTTATTTTCAATGACTTGTATCAAGTTCATTCTTTTACAAACATGTGTATACTAGTATTGGTGATTTCTATCCGATTTTGCAAAAACAGTTGTAGCATGTCAACTTCGTGTACATGTTTCGGTATCTTTTCTTACGACTAAGACATGTTACAGTGTCTTCTTTACAGCGTTACAGCGCCTGCAGGAAGTCAAATATACAACCATGGATATTTCGTTCCACGATAGTAGCATTTTGGACGTGAGTATGGAGGTCGTCATTGTGCAACAACAACAGTTACTAATTACCTCAATTACCGTAAAGAATTAAACAGGAATGTAGAAAATATTTCACACATCGAAAGTGGGAAATTCAATAACATATTAAGGTCATTTAAAAGCAAGATTTCATTTGGGTAATATTTATTTGTATTTCTTTATAGCGTTTTCAATCAGTAATATAATGTTTAAAGATTTGGTACATTTATTTTTAGATAAAATAATAATAACAAGAAATATCTTTAAAAAAGATATACGGCGTTGATAGTTCAATGAATGAGATCAAGGATAGCGAATGTCTTTTTCTGTGCAGTTCTTAGCTGCATCACACGCAGTACGGGATGTTACGCGGAGTTTTCGCGGCTTATTAAGCCTGTATTAAGCAAGAGCGCGATGATTCTCGATACTGTTAATAATCGAATCAAATAGCAATGCCCGACAAACCACTTAAACAGGTTTGAAGAACGCGAGTAAACATATTTTTGTATCTATAGGTTTATGACCAGCAATATGTAATAATGTAAAATATTTATTAAAAAAAATACATTATTACGTATTGCTTGTCATAAACCTATAGTTACGAAACAGAAAACCAAACGAAGAATGGAAGTGAAATTTAAACATATGAGTCAACCGGCCACAAGCGAAGTATCCGTACATATTTTAAATATTTATACGCGCGTTCTTCGAACAAACCTGTTTTAGTGGTTTGTCGGGCATTGCTATTTGATTCGATTATTAACAGTATCGAGAATCATCGCGCTCATGCTTAATACATTAGTCAATATAGTGGAATAATTCTTGTTAAATTAATTAAAAATAATATTTATCATAGCATTGTTGGAAACAAATTAAGAATCTATTATTGACATACCATAATAATGTCGCTGAATATCTTCATTTAACATCTTTCTGGTCTAAAGAAAATTCCAATTCACCTAGTTCACGGATAGCGTCTTTATCATATTATCAAAGTACTGAAAGTACTGGTTTGACGATGCTTTTGAAGAGGATGGATATATAGAAGATATTTGTTGGATTCGGTGGCATATCGATTTTCCCAGAAAAAATGCGAAAAATATCGATATTTTCACTGTTATTTTTCACTGTTTAAAAAGGTGAAATACCAGTTTACTTCACTGATATTTCTGTATAAATCACCGGAAAGCATAACATAAATAAGTATCCATTTAAGTTAATCTACATCACCGCAATTGTGTAATTTTTATTGCTTATCATTTATCCGCAGGCCAATAGTAAATGGTTGTGGTGCAATCGTTTTCGTTCTTGGACACTGCATCCCTTCAATCAGTTCAATGAAATTTATTTACCTAAATATCTCATATTTGAACTTAAAATTATTTTGGGAGAAATGGTCCAGACAACTGGATAAAACAGCAACAATATGCTAACCCATTATTTTTCGAGGAACATAATTTAGAATTCCTGTGCTAGCCCCCAATCACAGTATGTTGGGGTATAATAATAATCAAACTGTATTTTTCTTCTCAAAAGATTGTCGTAGATTACAAATTGATGAATATATCATCCAAGACTACAAGTTTTAGAAAGCCATTTTTTTCATTTATTTTTATTGATAAACAAGGTTTTGTAACAATCTATACTATACATAGATAGCTTTAACAGCACAATGTGGCTCACCTGAAACTGATTGTTTCCTAGTGGTGTTAACTAATTTTTCATGTAGATCTAGAAAAAAAGGCATTGTGAGTATGAACAAACTATTTGCGTCTATCCGATCTAGTTGAGTCTTGTTACCAAGATCCTACTTTTATTTATTTGAACATTCTGATCAACTGCCATGAAGATCAGGTAAAAAATGTAATTTTTAACATGGATTTTAATGATTTTAGTTATTGATCAACTGCTTGGAAGCACATGACCCACTTTGGAACATGACCTGTTAATCACTGAGACTAGACCTTGTGACCTAAATGTTAAATATGCTACTTTCATGCTTGACTTTGAAATCATTTAAAATAATGTTCTAACCAATTTACAAGTGAATCAGAGAGAGAATGGGACCACTAAAGTATTAACAGACCTTTTCTTATATTTGACCTAGTTCCCTAATTTTGATAAAATATGAAAACAAAAATGACATAGAGAAGACTAGTTTCATAAGAATCTGGCAAAGAGGTGACACCCAAATTATCTTATGTGTTCACAATAAACTTTGGATAAAATACAACAAAGAGTGATAACAAAAGCTCACCTTGTCACATCATAACAAGTGAGCAAAATAACCAAAACTATGACATCATATAATTGCTCAGTTACTTCCAATAACAATAAAATGTTACTTTTGAAACAAATACAATTCCTTCCCTTTCTTACTACAGGCTGTTCTAAAACAAGATAGACCTGTATCGCTCACCCAAAACTCCTTCTATAGTGTCAAAAACTTGTGTATGATTTGACTAAGTTGTAACCTAGCTTTAGCCTGCCAGGACCAACTTGCAAATACAGCTTTTGATTTGATTAAGATCATTGTAAGCAATTTTCATAAAAAATCAGGAAGATAATGTGACCTGTAGAAAGGTAAAGGAAATTTTCTATATTTTAACCAAATGACCTAGTTTTTGACAAACTACCAACTTTCAATCTGAAACTTTATTTCATCGGGATAACATTCTTTTCTGTCCAATTTTCATGAAGATCTGGAAGAAAATGTGATCTCTTGAGTGTTCACTAACCTTTTCTGTGATTTGGTTTGTTGACCTAGTTTGGACCACATATGACCTACTTTCAAACTTAACCTAGAATTGACAGAGATGAACATCTACCAACATAAGACAAACAAGGGCTGTTTGTAAAACATGCATGCCCCCCATATGGGCTGTCAGTTGTAGTGGTAGCCATTGTGTGAATACATTTTTTGTAACTGTGACCTTGACATTTGACCTAGTAACCTGAAAATCAATAGGGATTATCTGCCAGTCATGATCAATTTACCTATGAAGTTTCATGATCCTATGCCTTGCTTTTCTTGAGTTATCATCAGGAAACCTTTTTACTGTTATGAGTCACTGTGACCTTGACCTTTGACCAAGTGATATGAAAATCAATAAGGGTTATATCCCAGTCATGATCAATGTACCTATAAAGTTTAATGGTCCTAGGCGTAAGCATTTTTGAGATATCATCTGGATACCATTTTACTGCTTTGAGTCAATTTGACCTTGACCTTTGACATAGTGACCTAAACATCAATAGGTGTAATCTGCAAGTCATGATCAATGTACCTATGAATTTTCATGATCCTAGACGTAAGCATTCTTGAGTTATCATCCGGAAATCATTAAACTGTTTTATCTCACTGTGACCTTGACCTTTGACCTAATTACCTGAACATCAATAGGGGTCATCTGCGAGTCATGATCAATGTACCTATGAAGTTTCATGATCCTAGGCGTAAGCTTTCTTGTGTTATCATCCGGAAACCATTTTACTGAGTCAGGTCACCGTGACCTTGACCTTTGGCCTAGTGACCTATAACTCAATAGGGGTCATCTGCGAGTCATGATCAATGTACCTAAGAAGTTTCATGATCATAGGCATAAGCATTCTTGACTTATCATTTGGAAACCATTTTTCAAAGTTGAGTCAATGTGACCTTGACCTTTGACATAGTGACCTGAAAATCATTAGGGGTCATCTGCGAGTCATGATCAATGTACCTATATAGTTTCATGATCCTAGGCATAAACGTTCTTGAGTTATCATCCGGAAACCATTTATTTATTTCGGGTCACCGTGACCTTGACTTTTGACCTAGTGACCTCAAATGGGGTCATAATTTTATGCGAGTTATGATCAATGTATCTATGAAATTTCATGATCCTAGGCATAAGCGTTCTGAGTTACCATCCGGAAACCATTTAACTATTTCGGGTCACCGTGACCTTGACCTAGGGTCTTCAAAATCAATAGTGGTCATCTGCGAGTCATGATCAATGTACACATGAAGTTTCATGATCCTAGGCATAAGTGCTCTTGAGTTTTTATCAGGAAACCATTTTACTATTTCAGGTCACCGTGACCTTGACGTTTGATATAGTGACCTGAAAATCAATAGTGGTCAACTGCGAGTCATGATCAATCTACATATCAAGTTGCATGATCCTAGGCATTAGCGTTCTTGAGTTATCATCCGGAAACCATTTTACTATTTCGGATCACTGTGACCTTGACCTTTGACCTAGTGACCTGAAAATTAATAAGGGTCATCTTCGAGTCATGATCAATGTACCTATGAAGTTTCATGATCCTAGGCATAAGCGTTCTTGAGTTATCATCCGGAAACCATTTTACTATTACTTTTTTTTGTTAAACGTCGTCAATAATTAATAAGATATAGATTTCTCTATAGTTTGAAAAACATTTAGGCAAATATTTCGCATGTAAGATAAAATGCAAATAATTTATAAAATATTCCCTTTTAATCAGTATGTTGGTTTATCGGTCAATAACAATATCACTTTGAACATTGAATTATTTAAAAGTTATAACAAACATTAAATGTTCTCCGAACAAATGACTCATAACACATATAACAGATTGATAGGAAGATATGAACAAATCAAGGTTGCTAGGTTGCCCGCCTAGAATGGTCCTGTTAGTATGGAAGTACTTGATATATAAATTTATTAGCCTGTCGGTGTTGTAAAGACATAAAATATTTTATGAATGTCGCAAAGTGTAGAATCATTTTGCATTTAGTAAAAGAAAGGCAACATATAACCCTTAAGTGGCTGACAACAACTTGTGGCTTAATACAACTAAAAAGAGGCATTATGATTCTTGAAAATAAAAGTAAACATCATTATATATGAATTTTCTGATTAAAAGTGTTATTTTTAGTGAATAGGGGAAATGCATTTTCAAGAATAAACAATATAATTATAAATGTTTTGGCGAAGTGATAGTATTATCATAGTACAGTTTTGGTCTAAAAATCCCGTAACATTTTTTAAATTTCATAACACCTTGTTGCAAAAAAAGATCATGAAAAATAGAATTTTCAGAGTAACCTATTAAAATAAAATAAACAAGGGCTGTTTGTAAAACGAGCATGCCCCCATATGGGCTCTCCGTTGTAGTGACAGCCATTGTGTGAATATGTTTTTTGTCAATGTGACCTTGACCTTTGACCTAGTGACCTGAAAATCAATAGGGATCATCTGCGAGTCATGATCATTGTACCTTTGAAGTTTCATGATCCTAGGCCCAAGCGATCTTGAGTTATCATCCGGAAAACCACCTGGTGGACGGAGCGACAGACCAACAGTCCGACCGACATGTGCAAAGCAATAAACCCCCTCTTCTTCGAAGGGGGGCATAAAAATGCTTTATATAACCTTAGATATTATTTTTGCAATCATTTTTCATCAATTACAAATGTTTAAAAAAATAATTGTTTCACGCTACTCATGGTACCAGTTTTTTGTCAGAAAATTAATCACATTTTTTAAAAATGCATTACCCCTTGTTGCAAAAAAAATCATGAAAATATAATTTTCAAAGATATCCTTTAAAACCAAAAGAAAATGCCTTCTTAAACCTTAAATATTATTCCTTCATGCATTTTACATCAATAATTTATGTTTGAAAAAATCATTGGTTCATGCTAAATACTGTTTGATATACTGTAAATAATGTAACTACACATCCAAGTAGTGAGTCCATCAAACTATTGCAACCGAAACACCTGGTGTGCCAAGGCACCAGCCGAAGTCAAATGCCTTCTGACTTGCTGCATTTTACTATTTATATTTGTATGCATTTGTATGTGATTGAAAAAATGTATAATCTTTAATGACATCTTCTGACCATGCATGTCCTAGATTTCAAAATCCAGGCCCTGGTCTGACACATTGGTAACATTAACGTTAAACTGTTACCAGGCTTCTGAATTAACTAAGCCAGGTCACAGGAAAAGGGCAGTTTAATATGTATCCAATTAAACTATTTGTCATTGTCAGAAACCGCTCTTAAGCAAACAGCTTTCAAGATGGCTGAACTGGATCTAAACTGGCCACAATCGCCTCAATGTCTCTTTTACTGGGATATAGTTCATTTAACTTTAAAGGGATCTTTTCACATTTTGGTAAATTGACAAAAATTAAAAAAGTTGTATCGGATTTGCAAATTTTCATTTTAGTTACGTTATTTTTAGGAAACAGTATTACTGAACATTTATCATGGTCTAATATAGCCATTATATGCATCTTTTAACGATTTAAAAATTATAAAGCGTTGCAACGCGAAACGATTGAATAATTTGGAGAGTTATGTTGTTGTTGTTTAATTGTGTGAAACTACGAAGATTGCTTATACTAGGTATAAAATACGTCAACCATTTATACTTGCCAGAATAGTCGAGCAGGCTAATGCGTTTTTACTTCAGGACTAAGGGGGTCACTGGTTCGAGCCCTGCTGCGGACTACTTTTTTTAAAGAATTTTATTCTGGATTTTTAACTGCTGGAGCTTTTAATATCCAATTACATTTATCAATATAAAGCATTTAATGACTTACTTCAAAACATGTCAAAATCTGTGAAAAGGCCCCTTTTAACATAATATCTACTCCTATAAATATGAGGTCCATATACATGGACTAAACGGTAAATTACGTCTAATTATTTGGACTGTAATGACATCAACTACTTAAGGTAGCGCACCTCTAATGGGCACATATCCAAATATAATTTAATTAATTATTTTCCTAATCAGCATCACTTCACTGAACTACATGCAAATTTGTAGGTAGGCTTTCCATGCCTTTTAAAAAAATATACCGATTTTTTCAAACCCACTCTCATGCTCGGCTTTTGTCCAGTTTATTTTCACCCCTGGGGTATATAAAAGTTCCATAATTTATTCAGATTTCCAAATATGGGCATGCAGTTGGTGTGTACAGATGCAGTAAAGGTGTTTAAAGTTTAAACAAGATGAAATAAGTATTCTTTTACAGACATTTATTTTTTACAATTTTTTATCTATGGAAAGCGCCATGAAATGTAAGTGATTTCAGCCAAGTAAAAATTGGGTCGGTTAAAAACAAAGTGTCATAAAATTCAAAATAGTATCATTTAAGTTATATTTTAAACTATTTTTTTTATAGAAACACTATATACAGCAAAAATACCAAGAAATAGACATATTTACCGTTTACTTTTTGAAATAAAAATAAAAATGCAACATGCATCATTCCTTTTTTCAGCAGTAAATTACCCTTTTTAGCCATAACGTTGTTTTAATTTTAAAAAAGTGTAGGATGTTCTTACAATTTTCAACATATTTGACAATAAACATAGCTTATATGCTATATTAAATCAAATTACGTTAGAAAAGAAATAAAACGCGTCGCAAAAAGTATGCGATGTCGGCAGGATTTGAACCTGCGCGGGAAGATCCCAAAAGATTTCTAGTTCATCGCCTTAACCATTCGGCCACGACAACTTCACATCAGTGCAACCTTAAATTAGATACGGATAAGTTAACAGGTAAAAAGGCTCGTCTATCTTTGAAGAAATCGTATTTTACAGATCATAATTGGATCAAAGTCAATATTTATAGTGAAAATAATGTATTCTAAATGAATTATGTAAACACATATCAAAATTCGAAGTTTGAAAAAAATAAAATGCATCTCTCGCAAATAACCGATCATTTAAGATCGGCAATGATCGTAAAATAAATCGCGGGAAATCATTAGAGGTGCGCTACCTTAAAAAGAAAGAAGAAAGAATTCATACTTACCAGTAATTTGAGTAAAGAGTTTGTATTCAGTGTTGTATTTCAGGACAGCTTGGTGATATGCAAATCCCATATGACATGTTGATATCGGGTATCATAGCCATTCAATAAGTCGCAAAATGCTTAAACAAAATTTATAAAGCAAAATGTGACTTAAATTGATAACTAAAAATACCAGTATCATCAGTATGCCAGTTTTGCCTTGTCAAACTGTCGAGATCCAGAAAGTGCGTCATTCACATTGAATATATCCTTCGAATTCCATTAATTGTTGCATTACTAAATAGCGAAACAAGCCGATTTAAGCTGTAAGAAAGTTTTGACACGAGTGTTATCAAGTCTCTCATGGGCGAAGCCATAGAAAGTGATCCATTCACATCGAATATATCCTTCGAATTCCATCCTTTGTTGTCATTAGCGGAGATTTAGTGAATAAATAATTCATATATCATAAATGACAGCTTCTAAATAGCGAAACAAGCCAATTTATGCAGTAAGAAAGTTTTGACTCGAGACTCTCATTGGGGCAGCCATTGTTGAATGTTGAAACACGAACGACAACTCTGCTAGCAGAATGTAATCAATGACGAGCAATCTGCTACGCAGTGGCGAATGCAAAAGAGAAATAACTGAAAAATCGAGTTATCTCAATCGGACTGGCTCGGTCTTTTACATAGGTCGCCATTGCGAGAAATTTTTCTACTGGTTATGAAACCTTGGACGACGCTGTTCCAGCATCGCCAAAAAGCAAAGGCGATATTTTTCTCAGCCACATAATTGTTTATAGTTTGATATCACAAAATGAAAGTGAAAGTAGAACTGTCAAAAATGACAACCTGTTAACTTCTGGGGATCAAACCCGTAGGGCTTTTAGGAAGATTCTGAAATTTTCGATCCCTCGAGAGCAACAAAACCAAAAATTAAGTCAAATATTGCCGACTCGGTTTTTTGAGTCGGTTCATGAGGGATAATGGAGCTTGATTGGTCATTGTCGGCTCTGGTACTACTTACATGTACCCCGGGTTCTCTTAAGTATACTTACATGTACCCTGGGTACTCTAAGTATACTTACATGTACCACAGGTACGGTAAATAAACGTAATTGTACTCGGTCCATATTAGACTGTACCCGAGTTGTATTCGCGCCCAAAATCCGATGTCGGCGCAACCGATTATCTTAAACACACTTCTCTTCAAATCACACTGCATCAACATGCTTTTTGAGTATGTGTTCCGATAATATAGAGGCCATTCTACAGACAATTGACATAAATGTGTATATATAATTATTACAAAAAAATAGTCGACAACGACTGATTTAAGGTTAAATTTCCCGGGTACATTTTAGTATATTTACCGTACCCGGGATACATGTAAGTATACTTAAGAGTACCCGGGGTACATGTAGGTAGTACCCGAGACGACAATGAACAATCGAGCGATACTGGAAGGTGCAACATCTCTCACGCCCCCTAGCATCGCCTTTAGCAGTATTCAATTCTCAACAGGAAAGTGCTGGAGTCATTGATCCCGAGGGACAAGAAAAACAATTGATTAATGTTCGAAATAAATAATTTGATTAATGACAATTCTGTTATTTGAGCCAGGTCACAGGAAACGCGCAGTCAAATCAGTATCCAATTAAATTATTTGTTATTGTCAGAAAAACGCTTTTAAGCAAACAGCTTTCAAGCGACTGCTGGCTGATCTAGATCCAAACTGGCCACAATCGCCTTAATGTCTCTTTTACTGTGACACAGTTCATTTAACTTTAAAATGATAAAAAGTACTAACACTAAGAAAGAGTACTAACCAGTAAAGAGTTTGAAATCAATGTTGAATCTCAGGACAGCTTGGTGATCTGCAAATCCCCGATGAAATGTTGATATCGGGTATCATAGTCATTCAATAAGTCGCAAAATGCTCGAATACAATTTATAAAGCACAATGTGACTTATATTGATAACTAAAAATACCAGTAATCAGTATGCCATTTTTGCCGTGTCAAGCTGTTACGATCCAGAAAGTCCTTCATTCACATCGAGTATATATCCTTCGAATTTCAACTATTTTTGTCATAAGCGGAAATTTAGTGAATAAATAATGCATATATCCTAAATGACAGCTTCTAAATAGCGAAACAAGCATATGTATGCAATAAGAAAGTTTTGAATCGAGACTCTCATTAAGACGGCCATTGTTGAATGTTGAAACACGAACGACAACTCTGCTAGGAGAATGTTATCAATGCTTCTACGCAGTGGCGTATGCAAAAGGGAAGTAACTGAAAAATCGAGTTATCTCAATCGGACTGGCTCGGTCTTTTACATAGGCCGCCATTGTGAGAAAATGTTCTACTGGTTATGAAACCTTGGACGACGCTGTTCCAGCATCGTCAATAACGATTCTTTTACTAGCCGCGAACTCAAGTCAGCACATAAGCGTATTCGAAGACGCAGCTATGACCTGTAAATAAACCACACACTAACCGCAAACTGACCCGTGATATCTCGCGGGTTGAGATGCAATGCATTAAAGTGAGGCCACGCTTCCACTGCTCTTTATACTTTTACATGATAACATGTTGACAGGAATATGGAAGTCAGTACTAAATATGAGAAAATAGCCTTTAAGTATAAACGCTGTTGCCTCTGAAAATAAAAGGTGCACGCACAAACTGTATTTATGTCGAGATTGAGTGTAAAACTGTTCTATCTATTAAGCCTTTTCATTAGAGATAAAAATGTTTCATGCTGAACACGCAGTAAAACAGTGTTACAAAGACGCGGACATGTTTCCAATGTTCCGGTGGAATGCTCAAATCGGCCTATGGGATAAATGAAGTATATTCATTCTGAACTAGCCGCGGGAAGTTTTATTTGAATTTTATTGGACAGTTACAAAGGTCAGGTAAGGTGAAAAGCTGGCGTATACAGCTTCGCCAATTATTGTTGGCGTCAAATAAATCACTTTCAATAGCCTAAAATAGCTTTCTATTACAAAATTAACAGATCAGGAAAACACTCATTCTTCCTTTGTAATGTGTATACAAAAGAAAATCCACTTAAGCCCAAGTCTCACATTTGCCGGTAGAGCCCCGGTCCATCCCGGTTTGCTAACGCCGGTCGACCGGCGAGGACCGGGATGATTCGTACACTCTGGATCCAACCGGCTTTTTATTGCATAAAGTAGCCTCTGGTATAGCATGGGCGCCATTTTGTTTTCGGACTACTTTCGTAACTCAAAATGGCCGATAAAAATGTCGGCACCCATGCCAGAATGTGATTTGTGCTTCTAACAGGACAGGGACATGTTTTCTTTTGTATCAAGCAAACATGTAGATTGTGATATTGTGAACATGAATTTTGCTGCGGGAAATACTATTAAACACTGATAAAATCAGGAGGATGCTCGAAAAACCAGAGAGTGGACGACGATTTTTATTGCGAAAAGTTGAGAAATTAAGTACATTTTTCACGTTTCTAGAGTGGAATAGTGTTATTTTCAACTGTGTTCGAAGCAATTGAACTGGTAGTGGAATTGTTGTTGGAAATGGAATTAAGAAATATCTAGTATCAATATGCATCATTGTGTAGAATGATCATCAGCATGCTGTTTGCTGCTCATCAGTATCTAACGTATGGAGATGAAGCCTGTTAAATTAAATATAACTTTCAGTTTCTAAGGCACTATAAATGTGCGAAAATACATACATGTATTTCAGTGGTAAAGGGTTTAAGTGCATTTTTAGTGTGTTTTAAGTATATTTTGAAATGCATTAACGAACTTTTTTGCAAAACATGATGAACAAAAAAATTAAGAATCCTGAAATGTTGTAATATTAAAAAAAAATAAGTGCATCAAAAACAGTGCCTAATTAGTAGCAATAGGCCTTATACGGTATACTCGTCGGTAGAAATATTGCATTTTGTATGATACAACATACATTACTTATTCAATATAGCTTCCTATACAGTGCAATACAATGTTTAATTAACTACACAATGCAAAGTTGGAACATGGCATCAATCTTGGAATAATCTATAATGTAAATGCTGTTTTAATTTATAAGTGAAATAGACACTTGCATATAAAAACTGATTTTACATAACAACTTATTGTTTAATTTGATTTTGTAAATACTCAAAAATTGAAAAAGTTTATAAATGCAGTCAGAATAATAAAATATGCAATTACTTTAAATAATAAAGTAAGAGAAACGTGCTTTGGTACTAAAAAAACGAATGAATAATACAATAATACATTTTGAATATGTAATTAACAGTTTTGTCTAAGAAAATCACCAATTCTTTTCATATCAATGTACATGATTCAAGTATAGTTTTGTGCAAATCTAAATAGTATTCAATGTATTGAAGTAAATTTTTCATTTTGAGAGCATAAACTGTTGAATTTGGCACACACAAAAATTGATATAAATTTTCCATCTAAGTCAAATTTATTTTTATATTTCTCTTACTAGATTCTAGAATACCAGCCCAGTACACACACAATTTTAAGGTATCTATTACCTTTATGGGCTAACCATTAAAATGTGTTCATTTGTAAAAAAACTTATTTTTTAGGAACTGTTGAAACATTGAAATCTAAGTATGATCTCAGATACTGGGAATTTTAATCATTCTTAAAGCTTTTAACACAAAGTGATGATCATTTGAACATGTTTGAGTTTCCTGATGATGTAAGTCCTGTATTTAATCTTAGTACACACAAATGCCGGTGTATATTTTTGTTAGTAATGATTTCTGTGATAATTGTGAATAAGTGGCATGTATATTTACCGTTTGCATTTATTGCCTCATTGGAACAATATAGACAAACATTGAGCTTCTATGGTTATGTTTATTTCAGTCCAAAAAGTATGGTTATTAAAACTTAACTCATACACAAAGAAAGCACGTACAAAACTGTTCTACTTTAAGAGATGTTAATTGTTATATATTTAATCATTATAGAAGCACATATCAGAAAAATGTCAACATATAGTGCTACATTTATGAGTAAAACAAGCAAATCCAGTTAGAGCTGTTTATTGGTATTGTAAAGATTTTCAATATACATATAGTGAAATAATAGCATTACTTAAATATGCAAGACATTACAAAGATATTAAACATGAATGTCATGTTTTTACCAGGCATTAAGTAACTACTTGCAATGCATAAAGAAGGACCAATATTGATAGTTGCAAAATTAAATAACATTGTCTACTTTTGACCTCAATTAGTAGGACTAGTGTAACATATATGCATGCATTAAGGAAGTCATCATATCAGAACTGATAAGTACCCCACATAAACACCTTGTTATTGAACTGGGTTTGGTTGCTCAAAAACCATTAAAATGTTATTTAGCTGAAAGCTGTCAAATTTTTTATAGTTATAAAATACTTCAGTAAACATGACATTGTATTTCGCATTAAAATACATATTTTAAGACTATTTTCACAAAACTTGACAAAGAAACATCTAGTATTTCTTATTCAATTTCAAGTACATTAATTTTGGATTGATCAAATGTGAAAGGTCAAGCAACTGTGTCATGTTTAAGGATAGGTACATAGCATGTACTTAATTGAAAGATGCTGCCCAATTTTATCAGGGAAACTGCAGTGCTGTAGCCAAAATGATTAACCAAATGTAAGCGCAAGCATGTGGAATTGTTTTGAATGTATGAGCACATTTCATTGTTCATGCCTTTCCTGTTTTTCACAATGTCACTGTTTTAATAATAACACAAGGCACTTGCTGGTTTACTGTTGCGACCTGCTCTACTGATTTCTTGCATGTACTTTTCAAGTGTTGTAGGTGGTTGCATATGAATAACTCTTGCAATTGCAGGCATGTTTAGACCCATACCTAAGGCAACTGTTGCAAGCACTAAACGAACTTTTGGATTGTTCTTTCTAAGCTCAGAAATAATGTGAGCTTTCATTCTGTCCGTGTAGTCTTTGTGAAATGGTGCTACAATTCCATCTTCCGGTTGTGTACTGGATTCAGGACAATATGCATGTTTTCCTAGTTCATGGCAAAGTAGTTAAAAGCAAAAGCCTAGAGATTCCAAATTATCACAGTACAATATGTTGGTCTTTAAATTCAGGCAGCACTTCATTCACTATCATATCATACTTTTCATATTTGTGAATATTTGGCTTTTTTCCCCAAAAAATATAAGGGTGGTCTGGGTTGGCTAATACTTTTGTCGTCTACTCGAATTGCAGAATTTCAATAAGTTTTTTTATAGCATTTGGTGTTGCAGTCGCTGCAAGTGCCAAGTGAGGTATTTTGGGAAACAAACATATCAGGTCTCCAAGTCTGTTGAACGCTTTGCGGAAATCTGAACCCCTGTAAAAAAAACAAGACACATTACAACAACGATTTTGTTCTGTCGTAATTCCAGCAGTCAATATTTAAATTATTTTATAACACGATTTTGGTTTTTGAATGAACTTGAAAATGCAATCAGAAAATGCTACTTTCTTCATTCTTTAAACTAGGAATGTGTCCATAGTTACTCAGAAATCTGTGAATATTGAACAGTCAGATATATTTATGAATAATCGCTAGGTGTCGAATTAGCAAATCGCTTATTTTCAACAAAATCGTGGTAAAGATTGCGAAAACATCTTACTACCTGAACAATAAAGCTTTTTCCTGTGCCAGTTGGAAGAACTGCGATCGTATTTTTCAAATAATAAAGACTCATCAGGACTTTCAATTGGTAGTCGCTAAAACTAAACTCTATAATCAGCTTGCTTATCGCATATTGTAGATCAGACTAGAAATCCATTTTAACTCTGAAATTTTAACAATGCCATGCAATATACCTTATACCAAGATGGCTGTTAGATAGGTACGAGTCTACTCTTTACGGAAAATCCGGAGATGGACGAAGTGTTACGATTGATGATTCGTAGAGATTTTTTTAACGCAGTCACACTATTTCTCGGTGCCGCCCCGGTTGAAGCCGGTCAACAGCCCGGCAGAGTCCCGGTCAACCCGGACTGGATACGGTTTATCCCGGTGAAGCCCCGGCAGAGCCCCGGTTGTCGACGGTAGTGTCCCGGTGAAAGCCGGCAGCGTCCCGGCATAGCCCCGGTTGTCGCCGGTTGTGCCCCGGTTGAGCCCCGGTGAAAGCCGGCAGAGCCCCGATATACCGTAACACCGCCTGCACTAACCGTGTCTATACCGACATCAGACCCCGGCAGAGCTATTGCAACGCCCCGGTTTTACCCCGGTCGTCGCCGATAAAGCCCCGGTGAATGCCGGAGACGTTCCGGCAGAGCGCCTGTTTTCTTTTATACCGTAGATATACCGGGACTCTAACGGCATTCACCGGGGCGCTGCCGTAGCTCTGCCGGGATCTGTATGGTCCCCGGTGGAGCTAAGGTGCCGTCCCGGTTGTTCCCGGTGCCGTCCCGGTTGTTCCCGGTGCCGTCCCGGTTGTTCCCGGTGCCGCGCCGGTCGTTGCCGGTCCTTCCCGTTGACTCCCGGTTCATCCCGGAGGTATTACCCATTTTAATACTTTCTCGGTGGAGCTCCGATTTTCCCCGGTTCATCCCGGGCGTCCCCAATGGAGCCCCGGTTCATCCCGGTAGAGCCCCGGTTCATCCCGGTAGATCCCGGATCACGCAAAGGGGCTCCGCCGGCATCATAGTGAGACTGGGCCTTTACCCTGATGAAGAACGGTGTACAGATTGTGTAGTTGTCACACGTAGAACTTTTCGCGCTCGATTTGCGCGCTCGATCTGCGCAGTGAAATATCATATCCGGTAATTTCGTATATTTTCGGAAAATGATCATGAATATTTGTTGTTGTTTTTTCATTTTTTTTCTTGAATGTCTCGTTAACGCAAAATAAAATAAGAATATCTTAAAATATGTTTATAAATACCAAAATGTAATTTCTTCAAAAATGTATCAGAAAATATTCTTCTTACTGTCTCCGTAGACACTTGTATCTTTTCGGCCTAGACCGTCAAGTGAGGAACTTTTTCTCGCATGAATATGCAAACAATAATAAAAACTACGTCGTTGCCAATGCTTAGAAATTTTGCTTCAATAATATTTTTACACGTTTTATGACACTGTCATGTTATATAGTGATGTTCTGTATTGATCAGGCGGGTTATTGAGATCTGCGAATAACCTCTTTGATTGCGCATGAATTACCGCCAAGTGGTAAATCGGACTTTTGGGAATTCATTCATTCGTGGGTTTTGGCAGCCAGCCAATTCTGACTGTCTCAGAAATGTGTATCATTGCTATTGCCTTAGAGCTACGCCCCAGGCCAAAAACATTTTGTTTGTCAACAGTGCACCATATATTTCATTATAATTTAGTATTTTTGCATTCTAAAGATGGCTTTTGCAATTACGCAACATATATGATTTATCATTACATTGACGTGAATACCATTTAAAAGTATTATAAGCCGGTGCGTTTTTGGAAATTGTTGTCTCACTAAACATGTAATAGCCCAATCTCCACGTCGTTCCTTACTCTCATATACAATCTCTGCCATCACAAGAAAATCCTACCAGATTTGGTTTAATTATTTTATTGTGAATAGTAGTCTCATTTTCGTAAATATTTTGAAAATAGTGTATAAGTTTAGTTTCATGTTAAAAAAGAAATGACCTAAATTAAAAAAAGGAAAACTAACAACGGTAAAATTTCTGTTCTGCCTGGCAAGGTAATCATCCCGTGGTTGGTTATGAAGGCAGGGATTGGATCCAGTAATGCTGGTTCCAGTCAAACTGTGGGCGGAGGTTGAAAATAGCCAACATTCGCGTTTACGGTAATTTTTTGACATTACATAAATATATTGCAGTTATCGGTTGGTTAGGCAACGTTACCGTTTTCATATTGCTTTATGGCCGAATCAGCAAATCGACTTACTTCCTCACCTGTGTAAGATACCGCCCGAGGATATCAATATATGCCGGCGGTATGACATAGATATAGAATTGTCTTTCCCTGAGTATCAGAAGTATACTTAATGAAGGGTCAATACAAATAATCGCTGTAATTTAGTTTTATAACATACAATTTATATTGTTGTAACTGTGCCTATTAACTGGATTTTTATGACGACCTTTTATTGCAATTATCCTGCGATTTATACTTATTTCGCTTTGTAAGACAGCAGTAAAATTTTGTCTAAAATCAAGTGTACTCATTCGTAACAAGCAGGGCACTGTTGACATATAATAGAAAGAAGTTGCTTTGTCAAAACTGCATCATGCCAAACCGACTATAAAATATCATTTTAGCAATAAGGTGTAATTTGCTAATATTGATGAAGATGCGACTATAATGGATTTTTCCAAAAAAGGTCAACATGGCCAATGTTATTACGAAAGAATGAAAATATTTCCATCTGTCTTTGGCGTTCGTCATCAACGGATGCGACATTAACAGTGAACTCGTGGCGTTTTGGCTGCTCGGTCAGAAAAAAGGTCATGAATCGCCGTGGCAAAGTTCATATGATGTCCGCCTAGTGACCGGGAGGTCATGGGTTTGATCCACCTATGGGAGCCTTCTTGAGATCTCCCTAAAAGACACCAAGTACTGGATCTTAGTCCCAGGAAACCGAATCGATAGCGTTTTAATAAGCCTGCGGTTTTCCATGTAATCGAGACAAAATAAAGAGGTTTAAATTACAATTGCATGGCATTTCGGAAACCGAGCATACACCGTTTTAACGCATAATATTTTATTCACGACCTTAACTTTATTTGTTTTGTTTTTTTAATCAAAACTGTTCAACAGACCTCATAAATAAGATGATTATACTGGGTTACATAGTTATTGCTAAAAGTCAAAGCACACGTTATTTGTTGTTTTAATATTCTTCGCGCAAGCAGTTTTCTGCAGTTATTTTTGCTTTTTACTTTTACGGCAAATGGTGTATTTAAATGTAAAATCGCCTTTAGTGAATTAAATGTCACACACCCGCGTTTCTCTTATTGCACATAACGATTTAAATACTTCACCAATCGCGTACATATTTGACTAGTTCTTAGTTTAGCTTGTATTTAATTCATGCCGTCACTCCACTCCAAACAATACCGATCGATTGAATTATTTGTTTTATTCGTAATGTTTTAACACGTTATTATCATCGACCTTGTATAATTTTGCTAAACATAGTAAATTGTGCAATTCTGTAGAAAATGAATAGCATTATACTCGAAATCGGATCCTTACTGTGATTGCAGCGCTCACCGTTTAACTTCAGTAAACAGATGCAATGATTTTAAATAAGGATGCAAGAGCTTAACCGGCTAATATACCAAAACGACCAGTTAATCGGTTACATTTTCGGGAAAAATTTCACCTGTTTTTATGTGTTTTTTTCATGAAATAATTTGTGCGAGTGAACGCTTTGTGACATTCTAACAACTTGCGCTGTCGCCTCGTTACAACATTATGCCTCACCATCGACGGTAATAACTAACATGTCAATAAACAAAGTAAGAAAGCAATAAATCAGTACCTTAGTGGTTACAAACAGGAGGTATGTTTTGATAATTGGCGCTATTGTTTTGGGTTACTCGCGAACATGTAAAGGGGCCTTTTCACCGATTTTGGCATGTATTGAAGTTTGTCGTTAAATGTTTTATATTGATAAATGTAAACATTGGACCTAAAAAGCTCCAGTATAAATCAAGAATAAAATTATAAAAAGGAAGAAAAAAACTCCAGAGGGCTCAAACCACTGATCCCTTGGGTTCTGGAGTAAAAGACTACCATTTAGACCACTCAATCATCCGTGCTCATACAATGATTAATATATTTTATTCTTTATAGTAGGAATCTTCGTAGTTTCACAAAAATAACGACAACAATAGAACTCTCCAAATAATTCAATCGTTTCGCGTTGCAACGCTTTATACTTTTCATGTTTTTAAATCGTCAAAAGATGCATTTAATTGCTATTTAAGAGCATTGTAAATGTTCAGTTGTATTGTTTCCTCACAAATATTATAAACGAGAAATTGCGAATCTGAAAAAAACTTTTTTTTATTTTTTCAATTTACCAAAACGTGAAAAGGCCCATTTAACTAGCAAACTGCATGGAGTTGGGCTATTTGCGAAGATGTTATTGACACGTTTATAATAACGATAAAAGTCAGTTGATGCACTGGACGGCTTATTTTGATATTTTGTTAACCAATATTCAGCACTGATTGATCGCGAAAATAAAGTGTTTACATGTCACAATTTTATCAATTATTTCATTTAAAAATAATAATACTGGGGGGTAAACACTCAGTCATGTACATATAAGGTACCAATAGTAAACGGCAAAATTGCAAGGTATTTTATTTTGCTTTTCTTTATATCTTATTAAGCATGAATATGACTTCTTTCGAAAATTGGAATTTAAAGATATGTCAGCAACTTCATAGAAAATCACACTAAGCCCAAATGCATAACTCAAAACTTCTCTCCGCGGATGTTGATATACCGCAATTAGTCAATTAGATACCGTCACTCTTGCAAGTCGGAGTACAAGTTAGACGAAATGTTCTGTTTTTTTTTCAAAATATATTGTATACAGGACCATCTACAATAATCGTTTTTGTGTTTTTTAAAGAAACTTAAGAAAATGATATCTAAAATTTAATTAACATTTGATTACTCAATGGTAAACAAACACCAGAATAACAGTATGACATCTTTTTGTGACACATTAACAGTAACTTGGTATCACCTAAAACTTGTGAATTTGTTTTACTGAACCAAGCATCACAAAGTGCGGATTTGAAAAAAGAATGACTGTCAACAGAAGAACTATTGCATTATTGTTTTAGTAATAAGGTCAAATTGGCCAATGTTGATGTAGGATGTCATTGACCATCCGTGTCTACCCTCGGCGAGAGGCACGAAGCACGCAGTTAAATGAGGAGTGTGCATTTGAAATCAAACCTCGTTGACAGTCTCAGGCCAAATGCACACTCATCATTTTAACAGCGTGCTTCGTGACTCACGACAATTACTAACCTAGTTTGTATCAACACTGTACCTCGGACCTCAACATCACTGCGCTCTTGTTTCTTTATATAGCACGTTTATTTGAAACTACCAACTAGCAGATTTAATATGACCCTACTCTTTTTATCATAAATGTTAATTCAACGCATTATAGTCCAGTCATATTTTCTATTTTTAACAATCGGCGGTTTGTTATTTAACTACTTTTCACAACGTACATTTAATTGCAATTGCGCGTTAACTTTAAACTTAAGCACTTATTCCCATTTAAATTTAATAGTACTCATGTTTATAAATAATTACCTAAATCTGTAATCGGTAGACACGGCCATTTTCGTAACTACGTATCTTGATCGGCAAACATTCTATACATAGATAGTGACGTCACTACGTTATTGTCAGTAAGACCGGTGTGTACCGGTGTGTACACACATGATCGGCAAATGAATGAATGCAGAATTTAACCCCTGTAAGACCACTCCCGCTGAACTACGTTACAATGAGAGGTGCGTCTGTACGACAACGCGATACGGCGTGATAACTACAATGGTTACAGCGTCTTGACAGTTATAGACACACACACACGCGTTTACACAGGTAAATTCTTGGTTTAAACTTACACGTTAAACGGGATATCGCATTTATTTTCATTTATTATTGTTTCTTTACTTGCTACCTAAGCTAAAGAGACATTTTCTAGCGTGAAATCATGATAAAAGAAAGAAGTTCATTCTCAAAACATAGAAAATCCAATAAATTCGTTGTTTCTGTCTTGCAGTTTCTGTCACGAATGTTGCTTTCAATGATTTGTATCAAGTTCACTCTTTTACAAACATGTGTATACTAGTCTTGCTGATTTCTATCCGATTTTGCAAAAAAGTTGTAGCATGCCGACTTCGTGTACATGTTACGAAATCTTCTCTTACGACTAAGACATGTTACAGTGTCTTCTTTACAGCGTTACAGCGCCTGCAGGAAGTCAAATTTACAACCATGGAGATTTCGTTCCACGATAGTAGCATTTTGGACGTGAGTATGGAGGTCGCCATTGATTGCAACAACAACAATTACTAATTACCTCAATTACCGTTAAGAATTAAACAGGAATGTAGAAAATATTTCACACATCGAAAGTGGGGAATTCAATAACAAAATAAGGTCATTTAAAAGCAAGACTTTATTTGGGTAATATTTATTTGTATTTCTTTATGACGTTTTTTTATCAATCAGTAATACAATGTTTAAAGATTTGGTACATTTATTTTTAGATAAAATAATAGTAAAAATATTTAATTCAAGACTGAATTAATCAGAAGCTCAGAGACTGTAAGACAAGACAATAGTTGTGTATATACTACAGTGTACACAGACGGTGGAGGACAGCACGATACTGGTTGTGGCAACGATAACCTTTTGTTCACCTCTACAGATCTGGTAGAGGTTCGACTACATAGGCGGTGAAGATATACAACAACAACAACATGGCCGCAAAAAAAACTGTTATTGTTGGCGTCAAATAAATCACTTTCAATAGCCTAAAATAGCTTTCTATTACATAATTAACAGATCAGGAAAACCCTCATTCTTCCTTTGTAATGTGTATACAAAAGAAAATCCACTTAAGCCCAAGTCTCACTTTTGCCGGTAGAGCCCCGGTCCATCCCAGTTTGCTAACGCCGGTCGACCGGCGAGGACCGGGATGATTCGCACACTCTGGATCCAACCGGCTTTTTATTGCATAAAGTAGCCTCTGGTATAGCACGGGCGCCATTTTGTTTTCGGACTACTTTTGTAGCTCAAAATGGACGATAAAAATGTCGGCACCCATGCCAGAATGTGATTTGTGCTTCTAACAGGACAGGGACATGTTTTCTTTTGTATCAAGCAAACATGTAGATTGTGATATTGTGAACATGAATTTTGCTGCGGGAAATACTATGAAATACTATTAAACGCTGATAAAATCAGGAGGATGCTCGAACAAACAGAGAGTGGACGACGATTTTTATTGCAAAAAGTTGAAAAATTAAGTACATTTTTCACGTTTCTAGAGTGGAATAGTGTTATTTTCAACTGTGTTCGAAGCAATTGAACTGGTAGTGGAATTGTTGTTGGAAATGGAATTTAGAAATATCTAGTATCAATATGCATCATTGTGTAGAATTATCATCAGCATGCTGTTTGCTGCTCATCAGTATCTAACGTATGGAGATGAAGCCTGTTAAATTAAATATAACTTTCAGTTTCTAAGGCACTATAAATGTGCGAAAATACATGCACGTATTTAAGTGGTAAAGGGTTTAAGTGCATTTTAGTGTGTAATAAGTATAGTTTGAAATGCATTAACGAACTTTTTTGCAAAACATGATGAACAAAAAAATAAAGAATCCTGAAATGTTGTAATAATTAATAAATTAAGTGCATCAAAACAGTGCCTAATTAGTAACAATAGGCCTTATATGGTATACTTGTGGTAGAAATATTGCATTTTGTATAATACAACATACATTACTTTATCAATATAGCTTCCCATACAGTGCAATACAATGTTTAATTAACGACACAATGCAAAGTTGGAACATGATATCAATCTTGGAATAATCTTTTCAATAATGAGTATGCTGTTTTAATTAATAAGTGAAATAGACACTTTCATATAAAAACTGATTTTACATAAAAACTTATTGTTTAATTTGATTTTGTAAATACTAGAAAAAATGAAAAAGTTTATAAATGCAGTCAGAATAATAAAATATGCAATAACTATAAATAATAAAGTAAGAGAAACGCGCTTTGGTACTAAAAAAACGAATGAATAATACAATAATACATTTTGAATATGTAATTAACAGTTTTGTCTAAGAAAATCATTAATTCTTTTTCATATCAATGTTCATGATTCTGGTATAGTTTTGTGCAACTCTAAATAGTATTCAATGTATTGAAGTAAATTTTTCATTTTGAGAGCTTAAACTGTGGAATTTGGCACACACAAAAATTGATATAAATTTTCCATCTAAGTCAAATTTATTTTTAGATTTCTCTTACTAGATTCTAGAATACCAGCCCAGTACTCACACAATTTAAAGGTATATATTACCTTTATGGGCTAACCATTAAAATTTGTTCATTTGTAAAAAAAACTTATTTTATATGAACTGTTGAAACATTGAAATCTAAGTATGATCTCAGATACTGGGAATTTTAATCATTCTTAAAGCTTTTAACACACAGTGATTATCATTTGAACATGTTTCCTGATGATGTAAGTCCTGTATTTAATCTTAGTACACACAAATGCCGGTGTATATTTTTGTAAGTAATGATTTCTGTAATAATTGTGAATAAGTGGCATGTATATTAACCGTTTGCATTTATTGCCTCATTGGAACAATATAGACAGACATTGAGCTTCAATGGTTATGTTCATTTTAGTCCAAAAAGTATGGTTATTAAAACTTAAATAATACACAAAGAAAGCACGTACAAAACTGTTCTACTTTAAGAGATGTTAATTGTTATATATTAAATCAATATAGAAGCACATATATATTAACAATAATATCAGAAAAATGTCAACATATAGTGCTACATTTATGAATAAAACAAGCAAATCCAGTTAGAGCTGTTTATTGGTATTGTAAAGATTTTCAATATACATATAGTGAGATAATAGCATTACTTAAATATGCAAAACATTACAAAGATATTAAACATGAATGTCATGTTTTTACCAGGCATTAAGTAACTACTTGCAATGCATAAAGAAGGACCAATATTGATAGTTGCAAAATTAAATGACATTGTCTACTTTTGACCTAAATTAGTTGGACTAGTGTAATATATATGCATGCATTAAGGAAGTCATCATATCAGAACTGATAAGTACCCAACATAAACACCTTGTCATTGAACTGGGTCTGGTTGCTCAAAAACCATTAAAATGTTATTTAGCTGAAAGCTGTCATTTTTTTTATAGATATAAAATATTCCAGTAAACATGACATTGTCTTTCGCATTAAAATACATCTTTTTTAGACTATTTTCACAAAACTTGACCAAGAAACATCTGGTATTTCTTATTCAATTTCAAGTACATTAATTTTGGATTGATCAAATGTGAAAGGTCAAGCAACTGTGTCATGTTTAAGGATAGGTACATAGCATGTACTTAATTGAAAGATGCTGCCCAATTTTATCAGGGACACTGCATTGTTGTAGCCAAAATGATTAACCAAATGTAAGCGCAAGCATGTGAAATGTTTTGAATGTATGAGTCATTTCATTGTCCATGCCTTTCCTGTTTTTCACAATGTCACTGTTTTAATAATAACACAAGGCACTTGCAGGTTTACTGTTGCGACCTGCTCTACTGATTTCTTGCATTTACTTTTCAAGTGTTGTAGGTGGTTGCATATGAATTACTCTTGCAATTGCAGGCACGTTTAGACCCATACCTAAGGCAACTGTTGCAAGCACTAAACTAACTTTTGGATTGTTCTCTATAAGCTCAGAAATAATCTGAGCTTTCATTCTGTCCGTGTAGTCTTTGTGAAATGGTGCTACAATTCCATCTTCCGGTTGTGTACTGGATTCAGGACAATATGCACGTTTTCCTAGTTCATGGCAAAGTAGTTAAAAGCAATAGCCTAGAGCTTCCAAATTATCACAGTACAATATGTTGGTCTTTTAATTCGGGCAGCCTTTCATGCATTAACATATCATACTTTTCATATATGTGAATATTTGGCTTTTTTTCTTTTTTTTCCCCAAACAATATTAGGGCGGTCTTGGTTGGCTAATACTTGTGTCGTCTTCTTGAATTGCAGAATTTCAATAAGTTTTTTTAAAGCATTTGGTGTTGCAGTCGCTGTAAGTGCCAAGTAAGGTATTTTGGGAAACAAACATGTCTCCAAGTCTGTTGAACGCTTTGCGGAAATCTGAACCCCTGTAAAAAAAAAGAACAAGACACATTACAACAACGATGTTGTTCCGTCGTAATTCCAGCAGTCAATATTTAAATTATTTTATAACACGATCTTTTTTGAATGAACTGGAAAATGCAATCAGAAAATGCTACTTTTTTCCATTCTTCAAACTAGGAATGTGTCCATAGTTAATTTGAAATCTGTGAATAATGAACAGTCAGATATATTTATGAATAATCGCTAGATGTCGAATTAGCAAATTGCTTATTTTCAACAAAATCGTGGTAAAGATCGCGAAAACATCTTACTACCTGAAAAATAAAGCTTTTTCCTGTGCCAGTTGGAAGAACTGCGATCGTATTTTTCAAATAATAAAGACTCATTAGGATTTTCAATTGGTAGTCGCTAAAACTAAACTCTATAATCAGCTTGCTCATCGCATAATCTAGATCAGACTTGAAACCCATTTTAACTCTGAAATTTAAACAATGCCATGCAATATACCGTTTGCCGTAAAAGTCAAATAATGATTTATTATGTAATTATATTTAATTCAATTGCTTGTTTTCGCATGAAAAAGTAATAAGAAAATAATTTGCAATGATAATAATGCGTTTACCCTCTGTGTATGGCATCACTATTTTTATGCGTAGTATATCGCCTTGTAACGCAGGCGGATCCCGCGTTGGGTGTATCAAAGCCAAGATGGCTGGAAGATAGGTACGAGTCTACTCTTTACGGAAAATCCGGAGATGGACGAAGTGTTACGTTTGATGATTCGTAGAGATTTTTTTAACGCAGTCACACTATTTCTCGGTGCCGCCCCGGTTGAAGCCGGTCAACAGCCCGGCAAAGTCCCGGTCAACCCGGACTGGCTACAGTTTATCCCAGTGAAGCCCCGGCAGAGCCCCGGTTGTCGACGGTAGTGTCCCGGTGAAAGCCGGCAGCGTCCCGGCATAGCCCCAGTTGTCGCCGGTAGTGCCCCGGTTGAGCCCCGGTGAAAGCCGGCAGGGCCCCGATATACCATAACACCGTCTGTACTCACCGTGACTATACCGGCATCAGACCACGGCAGAGCTATTGCAACGTCTCGGTTTTACCCCGGTCGTCGCCGGTAAAGCCCCGGTGAATGCCGGTGGCGTTCCGGCAGAGTGCCTCTTTTCTTATATACCGTAGCTATACCGGGACTCTAACCATTCACCGGGGCGCTGCCGTAGCTCTGCCGGGGTCTGTATGGGCCCCGGTGGAGCTACGGTGCCGTCCCGGTTGTTCCCGTTGCCGTCCCGGTTGTTCCCGGTGCGGCGCCGGTCGTTGCCGGTCCTTCCCGGTGACTCCCGGTTCATCCTGGAGGCATTACACATTTTAATGCTTTCCCGGTGGAGCCCCAGTTTTCCCCGGTTCATCCCGGCCGTCCCCGATGGAGCCCCGGTTCATCCCGGTAGAGCCCCGGTTCATCCCGGTAGATCCCGGATCACGGAAAGGGGCTCCACCGGCATCATAGTGAGACTGGACCTTTACCCTGATGAAGAACGGTGTACAGATTGTGTAGTTGTCACACGTAGAACTTTTCGCGCTCGATTTGCGCGCTCGATCTGCGCAGTGAAATATCATATCCGGTAACTTCGTATATTTCCGAGAATGATCATGAATATTTGTTGTTGTTTTTTCATTTTCTTTTTTCTTTAATGTCTCGTTAACGCAAAATAAAATAAGATTATCTTAAAATATGTTTATAAATACCAAATGTAATGTCTTCAAAAATGTATCAGAAAATATTTTTCTTACTGTCTCCGTACACACTCGTATCTTTTCGGCCTAGACCGTCAAGTGAGGAACTTATTCTTGCATGAGTATGCGAACAATAATAAAAACTATGTCGTAGCCAATGCTTAGAAATTTTGCTTCAATAATATTTTTTACACGTTTTATGACACTGTCATGTTATATAGTGATGTTCTGTATTTACCAGGCGGGTTATTGAGATCTGCGAATAACTTCTTTGATTGCGCATGAATTACCGCCAAGTGGTAAATCGGACTTTTGGGAATTTATTCATTCGTGGGTTTTGGCAGCCAGCCAATTCTGACTGTCTCAGAAATTTGTATCATTGCTATTGCCTAAGAGCTACGCCTCAGGCCAAAAACATTTTGTTTGTCAACACTGCACCATGTATCTCATTATAATTTAGTATTTTTGCATTCTAAAGATGGCTTTTGCAATTACGCAACATATATGATTTATCATTTCATTGACGTGAATATCATTTAAAAGTATTATAAGCCGGTGCGTTTTTTGAAATTGTTGTCTCACTAAACATGAAATAGCCCAATCCCCACGTCGTTCCTTGCTCCCACATACAATCTCTGCCATCACAAGAAAATCCTACCAGATTTGGTTTAATTATTTTATTGTGAATAGTAGTCGCATTTTCGTTTATATTTTGAAAATAGTGTATAAGTTTAGGTTCATGATAAAAAAGAAATGACCTAAATTAAAACAAGTAAAACTAACAACGGTAAAATTTCTGTTCTGCGTGGCTAGGTTATCATCACGTGGTTGGTTATGAAGGCAGGGATTTGATCCAGTAATGCTGGTTCCAGTCAAACTGTTGGCGGAGGTTTAAAATAGCCAACATTCGCGTTAACGATAATTTTTTGACATTACATAAATATATTGCAGTAATAGGTTTGTTAAGCAACGTTACCGTTTTCATCGTGCTTTATGGCCGAATCAGCAAATCGACTTACTTCGTCAACTGTGTAAGATACCGCCCGAGGATATCAATATACGCCGGCGGTATGACAGAGATATAGAGTTGTCTTTCCCTGAGTGTCAGAAGTGTATTTAAAAAAGGGTCAATACAAATAATCGCTGTAATTTAGTTTTATAAAACACAATTTATATTGTTGTAACTGTGCCTATTAACTGGATTTTTATGGCGACCTTTTATTGCAATTATCCTGCGATTAATACTTATTTCGCTGTGTAAGACAGCGGTAATATTTTGTCTAAAATCAAGGCTGCACTCATTCGTAACAAGCAGTGCACTGTTTACAAGTAATAGAAAGAAGTTGCTTTGTCAAAACTGCATCATGCCAAACCGACTATAAAATATCATTATAGCAATAAGGTGTAATTTGCTAATATTGATGAAAATGCGACTATAATGGATTTTCCAAAAAAGGTCAACATGGCCAATGTTGTTACGAAAGAATGAAAATATTTCCGTCTGTTTTTGGCGTTCGTCATCAACGGATGCGACATTAACAGTGAACTCGTGACGTTTTGGCTGCTCGGTCAGAAAGAAAGGTCATGAATCGCCGTGGCAAGGTTCATATGATGTCCGCTTAGCGACCGGGAGGTCATGGGTTTGATCCACCTATGGGAGCGTTCTTGAGATCTCTCTAAAAGACACCAAGTACTGGATCTTAATCCCAGGAAACGGAATCGATAGCGTTTTAATAAGCCTTCGGTTTTCCATGTAATCGAGATAAAATAAAGAGTTTTAAACTACAATTGCATGGCATTTCGGAAACCGAGCATACACCGTTTTAACCCATAATATTTTATTTACGACCTTAACTTTATTTGTTTTGTTTTTTTAATCAAAACTGTTCAACAGACCTCATAAATAAGATGATTATATTGGGTTACTTGGTTATTGCAAAAAGTCAAAGCACACGTTATTTGTTGTTTTAATTTTCTTCGCGTAACCAGTTTTCTGCAGTTATTTTTGCATTATACTTTTACGGCAAATGGTGTATTTAAATGTAAAATCGCCTTTAGTGAATTAAATATCACACACCCGCGTTTCTCTTATTGCACATAATGCTTTAAATACTTCACCAATCGCGTACATATTTGACTAGTTCTTAGCTTAGCTCGTATTTAATTAATGCCGTCACTCCACTCCAAACAATACCGATCGATTGAATTATTTGTTTTATTCGTAATGTTTTAACACGTTATTATCATCGACATTGTATAATTTTGCTAAACATAATAAATTGTGCAATTCTGTAGAAAATGAATAGCATTATACTCGAAATCGGATCCTTACTGTGATTGCAGCGCTCACCGTTTAACCTTTAAGAGAGTAAACAGATGCAATGATTTTAAACAAGGATGCAAGAGGTTAACCGGCTAATATACCGAAACGACCAGTTAACCGGTTACATTTTCGGGAAATATTTAACCTGTTTTTATGTGTTTTTTTCATGAAATAATTTGTGCGAATGAACGCTTTGTGACATTCTAACAACTTGCGCTGTCACCTCGTTACAACATCATGCCTCACCATCGACGGTAATAACTAACATGTCAATTAACAAAGTAAGAAAGCAATAAATCAGTACCTTAGTGGTTACAAACAGGAGGTATGTTTTGATAATTGGCGCTATTGTTTTGGGTTACTCGCGAACATGTAAAGGGGCCTTTTCACCGATATTAGCATGTATTGAAGTTTGTCGTTAAATGTTTTATATTGATAAATGTAAACATTTGATCTAAAAACCTCCAGTAACAAATCAAGAATAAAATTATAAAAAGGAAAGAAACAACTCCACAGGGCTCGAACCACTGATCCCTTGGGTTCTGGAGTAAAAGACTACCATTTAGACCACTCGATCATCCGTGCTCATACAATGATTAATGTATTTTATACTTTATAGTAGGAATCTTCGTAGTTTCACAAAATATAACGACACCAATAGAACTCTCCAAGTAATTCAATCGTTTCGCGTTGCAACGCTTTATAATTTTCATGTTTTTAAATCGTCAAAACATGCATCTAATTGCTATTTATGAGCATTGTAAATGTTTAGTTATATTGTTTTCTCACAAATATTATAGCTAAAACGAAAATTGGCGAATCTGAAAAAAACTTTTTTTAATTTTGTCAATTTACCAAAACGTGAAAAGGCCCCTTTAACTAGCAAACTGCATGGAGTTGGGCTATTAGCGAAGATGTAATTGACACGTTTATCTTAATAACGATAATAGTCATTTGATGCATTGGACGGCTTATTTTGATATTTTGCTAACCAATATCCAGCACTGATTGCTCGCGAAAATAAAGTGTGTACAAGTCACAATTTTATCAATTATTTCATCTAAAAAATAATAATACTGGGGATTAAACACTCAGTCATGTACATATAAGGTCCCAATAGTAAACGGCAAAATTGCAAGGTATTTTATTTTGCTTTTCTTTATATCAGATTAAGCATAAATATGACTTCTTTGGAAAATTGGAATTTAAAGATATGTCAGCAACTTCATCGAAAATCACACTTAGCCCAAATGCATAACTCAAAACTTTTCTCCGCGGATGTTGATATACCGCAATTAGTCAATTAGATACCGTCACTCTTGCCAGTCGGAGAACAAGTTAGACGAAATGTTCTGTTTTTTCAAAATATATTTTATACAGGAACATCTACCATAACCGTTTTTGTGTTTTTTTTTGTTTTTTTTTCAGAAACTCAAGAAAATAATATCTACAATTTAATTAACATTTGATTACTCAATGGTAAACAAACACCAGAATAACAGTATGACAACTTTTTGTGACACATACTTAACAGTAACTTGGTATCACCTAAAAACTTGTGAATTTGTTTTACTGAACCAAGCACCACAAAGTGCGGATTTGAAAAAAGAATGTCTGTCAACAGACGCTTCTGTCAACAGAAGAACTATTACATTATTGTTTTAGCAATAAGGTCAAATTGGACAATGTTGATGTAGGATGTCATTGACCATCCGTGTCTACCCTCGGCGAGAGTCACGAAGCACGCTGACGAAATGATGATTGTGCATTATAAACCTCGTTGACAGTCTCAGGCCTGAAATGACGGTCGACAAGGTTTGATTTCAAATGCACACTCATCATTTCAATCAGCGTGCTTCGTGACTCACGACATTTACTAACTTAGTTTGTATCAACACTGTACCTCGGACCTCAACACCACTGCGCTCTTCTTGCACGTTTATTTGAAACTACCAACTAGCAGATTTAATATGACCCTACTCTTTTTATCATAAATGTTAATTCAACGCATTATAGTCCAGTCATAGTTTCTATGCGTAACCATCGGCGGTCTGTTATTTAACTGTTTGTGCACACCGTAAATTTAATTGCAATTGCGCATTAACTTTAAACTTAAGCACACAATCCCATTTAAATTAATAGTACTAATGTTTATAAATAATTACCTAAATCTGTTATCGGTAGACTCGGCCATTTTTGTAACTGCGTATTTTGATCGGCAAATGAATGATGTTTACAGAATTTAACCCCTGTAAGATAAGGCTGGATAAAATTTAGAGATAGTGCTTTATTGATGAATATATGTTGTTGTTTGTTGTATTTTTGCATAAATTAAATTAATGCTCATTTTCATATGTGAGAGCTATGAACTTATATTAGCTTCATTGATGAATTGATGTGTGTTGTTGTTGTTGTTGTTGTCGTTGTATATATCTCATAACATACACAAAGAGAATTGTATTATAATATGACGAAACAGTTTATTACGTAATTTACTTAAATGTTTAAAGTAATTTATTTAAAATATTCCACATAAATAAGATTCTTAAAATTGTATTTCAGACACACCATCATATACCATTCGTATTAACAAATTTTTATTTCTCCAAATAATAGTTAAAATTCTTCCAATCGTCTGTCTTGTAAGTAATTAGTACATATAAGATGTGCAGTTGCAATGTCATATGCAATTATGTATTCCCTTCATAACTAACCATGTCAACCAGTTCATAACACTATCGTCCAATCTCTATCTTCTACCATTTCTTATAAATTGTATAATGCATATATACTGTAGGCTATGAGCTTATATAAGCTTTACTGCTGAATAAATGTTGTTGTTGTTGTATAGTCCCATTTAAAAATAAGACCTTGCGTGAATGAAGAGTATGCAATTATGTGTCACTTGGCCTTTTTTGGTTCATCAATATTTTTTGCTTAATTGTTCTTCTCATAAAGAAATATACGTACGTTTTAAAGTATCTTTATGGATTCACTACTCTTGGCTTTCGCGTTTTCCACAAACTGTTTTATCTTTTTTTTGTTTCATGGTTGTTATATTAAAGATGGTCTGAAAAGCATGGGTCCTGTTGCAGTTTTATATGTCTGTGTTTGTTGTTGACTAATTACTTACAAACAAGTTGTTTTGTAATATTAAAAAGATTGAAGTGAGTAAATGGGAGATAAATGCGGCATACCAGCTGCTTTTTTCTTGATTATTTATTGCATATGCATCGGGCACACTTCAACGTTCATGTTTTGTTATTCTAAATTTAAGTCCCTTAAATAAATTTTACTTTTGCTGCGCGATTGACATGTGCTTTCAAAATGTTGGCTTGCTTGTTGAACTATTGAAATGTTTATTCTTTATTTTTTTAAATCAGAGTTTATTTACAGGTCTTACCGGCCACTTCACGAGGTCTTTGAGGTCCGACCTGGGAAATGTTTATTCACACTCTCATAACACCTCATATACCTCGGCATTTTCTCACAAAATCTATTAGACCCTTGCTATTTGCTGACCGGGAAATGCAATGGAAATAAGACGCTTATCTTGTACTATCCGCAGATCTCAGAATTGAAAAAGACACTCGTTAGTTCGCCTCAACAATGTCTCAGATCAGTCAATAGACACTTGTCATTTCATCTTAACAGAATCTCTAAATAGACCATAGGTAATCGTCGTTTAATCTCCTAAATGTCTTAATAGGCCATATATAGACCATAAACACGTGTCATCTCTCTTAACCAAACAATGTCTCATTGTCAATCATTTCATTTCAACATTATCTCACAATATACAATACAAATTTATCAGCTGGTATCAACAGTGTCTATGAACTATAGACACGTGTCATTCCGCCCTCAACGTTGTCTCAAAATAGACCATATTCATCAGTCATTTTTGTCTTAAAGTGTCTTAGAATTGACCATAGCTACTTGATATTCTTACCCCAACATTTCTTAGCATCGACTATATGCGCTTTTCACTTTAATCCAAAAGAGTTTCGTTCGGGATATACCAGCGACACTTGTAATTTCACACAACAGTGTCTCATAATGTTCCATAGACACTTATTTCATCCCCACAGTGTCTCAGAATAGACCATATAGACACTAGGCATTGTAACCCAAAAGTGTCTAAGAACAGACCATATAAAGTGGTCATTTCACCCAAACAGTATCGTAGCATAGACCATAGAAACGTTGCATGAGGAAGGTTAGACAAATTCCTTAACTTCACATTATTGTCACCAGTCACCAATACACAGCAATTGACGTAAGAGGCTTCTTTTCTAACACAGCTTTAAATCATTCTAGCGAAATACTTGAGTAGATGTAATGAGTGTCAACCAAATGTTTATCTAATTAGAGAACACACATTGACTTTGACCGGACTGACCCGCAATACAAATCCAAATAGGTCAGATTCCAAGCTTGATATATTTAAAGTTGCACCAAGGTTCAGGTCAAGGACAAATAAATAGTTGGTAGGAACTGCCCTTTTTCACAACCAGCACATCGCCAACAATCAACAGGTTAAACTCCGACTTAATAATTTAACTTCTAAATACTATTAAAATCTGGTTACAATAAGAATTTAAACACATTTTAAAAACCTAAAAACCGTTTAGCACGGTAATCTTCATGAATATTTTATTGATTGTCCATGCTATTAATTTTAAACACATGTTTGGCCTTTAACAGCCTGCAGCTGGTCTTCCACGGGATTTTAAGCTACTATCAGTACTAGTTTCTGTGTTATTATACACTAATGGTTGATTAGGAATTTCATATTCTGTAGTGCATGTAAGTTGATTGTCAGTTGGCAAAAGTGGAGTTTTAAAAGTCGGAGGCAAAACAGAATTATTATTCTGTCTATGCTGATCTGTGTTTTTAGATATTAGAAATGGATTTGTGGCCCGAGTATCGGCTGCCGATAAATGCACTTGAGGAGTAGCGGGGTTTTGTGTTACCGGAAGTTTCCCATTGTGTGATGGTGACAGATAGGAACATGCATTTTGTGGTACCAGAAGTTCCTTTGTGTGTTGTGCAGCGGGCTGAACGTTCGGTGGCATCGGCGGCTCCGTTGTTTGTATTCGAAACGTGCTCTCCATTGACGGACGTTCCGTCGGGACTTTGTGGGCATTGCATACCGTTGCATTATATTTATTCAACTGTGTGCCAAAGAGGCTCATATCGAGAGCAGCGTTACTCTGTGCGTACGGTTGAGATTTCACGATAGTATTGTTCTAAGTTGATGGACAATCATTAAATTCCGAGACATTATATGACGGTTTTGTTACTTGGGGGATCGGCAATTGGATGTCAACGCGGGACTGTGCTGTTTGCTGTTCGCCATACATATACTATGTACAATGATGAGTACACAGTTTTACTCCTCTCATACAGTACCAAGGTAGTTGGACGACTGCCCCCTTGTTAGTTATTTATGTGATTTTTATTTAACCGTTTTTGATGCGCTTAATAGCATGCAAACACATGCGTTTTTCAGAACCCGATCTTTCCTCTACTTATTCATTAACGAAACTTAAGATTCTTTATTTATGAGATGTTGTTGTACTAATATTATTTATAAAATGCACTTTCTATATGGATTATATGTGGATTTTCATAAATCCTTGTTACGTAATGGGACTGTTTACATGCCATATTGTCATTTGCTTCTGAGATGCAAAATGATGAAATATGTTTCGTACTATATAATGCTTAGTTTTAGTTTTAACATTTGGACGATCAATTCTCTTATTGACTATATAGATAGAATAAATCGTGCATATACATTGTGTTTTATGCATATGTTCAGTTTTAACAATACTTAGTAGTTTGAAATTTAATCTCAAGTTATACCGTGCCCTTAGCAGTCTGGTTCGTATGGGACATTATAAAACGTCTCATATACATGTACATCGAGTAAACTTTGTTATTCAAATCCTGATGATGTTAATGGGAAACTACAAATGTTTCAGGAACTTAAAATGTGTTGTGGCAAGGAAGACACATTAGAAACAATGAGGTCAATGATACATGAGGTCGGGTATCCTCCTCAGTCTACCTAAATATAAAGTTAAACAAATTTCTGGTGACATTTCAAGTATGGGCTGCACGTACACGTGTGTCATATACAGTACAAAATATTAAACTATACGTTAGGGAAGAGTTTATTGTATCATATATAGTCGTGTTATCAATCACAAATTTGTACACACACTTTCATTGTTTTGCAATATTGCCAGATGAATAATAAAGCATTGGGCATTTAAAGGAGCCTTTTCACAGATTTTGGCATGTATTATAGTTTGTCATTAAATGCTTTATATTGATAAATTTAAACATTGGATCTTAAAATCTCCAGTAAAAAAAACTAAAACAAGAATACAATTAAAAAAAGAAAAAAGTAACCCTCAACTGGACTCGAACAACTGGCTCCTGGAGTCATGGAGTAAAAAGTCTTCCGCATAGACCACTCGGCCATCCGTGCTCATGCTATGAGGGAATGTATTTTTTACTTTATATAAGCAATACTCGAAGTTTCGCAAAATATAACGACAACAACAAAAAAATTTAAATTTTTCAATCGCATCACGTTGCAACGCTTTATAATGTTTAGGTTTTCAAACCGTCAAACGATGCACATAATGGATATTTTAGAGCATATTAAATGTTCAGTATTACTATTTCCTCACAAATATCATAACTAAAACGAAAATTTGCGAATCTGAAACATTTTTTTTTCAATTTACCAAAACGTGAAAAGGCCCTTCAAGGCCTATTTCAAGACTATATAAAGCTCATATATGAACCTGGTTTAAGTGGGTCCGGGCACAAAATGAACAGGTCAAGTCTTTGATAAATAATTGTGAACGGTCAACCCAGCTGCGCTCTTATGGGCGGTAATTATCCGTTTTATTTGTTTGAGAGTTGTCTAATGTGAACTTGTATTTCATATTTTGTAAAAACCATTGGTGCTTATTAAAGTCAAGCGAATGTTGATAAACATGACCATGTGATAAAAGTTTTTCAAATTGAATTATTCTTATATTGGCATAAATATCTTGTTCTACACGTTTACTAACATATTTACATGAGACATGGAACATACCAATAGTTATTGTAGACTATGTGAGGCCGCTCAAGATATGCAGCTGCTACAATTGCTGCGTGAGAATTTCCTCACATAATCTGTATTCAAGATAAACCTGCAGACATGAAAACAACATTCGCTATGTGTTTTATCTTACCAAACCTCCAGTGTATTATCTATTTATAACCACCGGAAACGTCTCTACGTAGCATTGTTATCAGGAAAATCATATTCCATACAAACTATGCAGTGGTCATAACATTATCAATTTAATGAAAAAACTTATCTTCAATATAAGACATGAATGGCTAAAAAATTAAATAACCAAAAGTGTATGTATCGTTTTATTCTATACGTAATAGTATTAACAATGTAATTGGTTCTTTACAGCTCGTTTGCGTGAGATTTCCATACATATATAAAGTATGTCGCATAGAGATAAGAAATGAGTTCCGGAGAGAGCAGTCATTGAAACATGTCATAGAGGGTACTCCCCCATTCATGGCGATGCTCGGTCTGCTATTGCCATGTTATGGGGAGTAGCCTCGAGGGACGACTGGGCTACTGAAGTCCAAACACGATTGATCTCAACTTTGACCTTTTGAAGACATGTGCAGTGCAAATGTTTTGTCGTAAAAAATAATATTATTATATTTCAGCGTAGCGGTCAAAACTTTAGACATATATTTCATACGATATTTTGTGCAGTGGCATTATTTAACACCATTGCAAAGCGCAATATTTATGAATGTTTAAATTGCACACAGTCGCAAATGTTTCAATTAATTTTCTGGGTATAAAACTTCAAATTGATAAAATTATCCTTTAAAAAATAAACATATATGAGTTCACGCTATAGAATTTTACTTACATTTGATAATTCTTACACACAAAAAACAACAAACAAAAATAAAGTTCAAGAAAGAAAAAAGTAATTCACACCCAAGCTCGAACCACTGACCCTTGGAGTAAAGGTCTAGCGATCAAACGACTCGGCCATTCGCGCTAACATAGAAGCGGATGTATTTTAACAACAACGGAAATGTTCAAATCTGAAACAATTGTTTTTCAATTTTCTCAATTTATCAAAACGTGAAAAGGTCCCTTAAAAAAAAGCCCACAACTACATTCGTGTAACGGTGCTAGGATAATTAATGTAAAATATATACTATACATTTTTGGAATAAAACACACGAAATTGACAAAGTATTTAAGTAGAACGTCTTAAGTATCATGGATTGTATTACCTTTTAACACATTAAATTTCTAATGTGAAATGATTGACTGTCTGCGTCATAAAAAATCAGATAAATACGAACGACAATATATATAATATAATTATTATAATTGAACAACCCCTCGAAGTGCATAAATCCAGTCATGTTCATTTGTTGGTATGTGATGTATAAACCGAACTATTTTCGTGAAATATCACACTTCCTAGTCGAAACTTGTAGATGCATTAAAGTAAATGTGATGTTCGCTAGGTTTTGAGTATTGTTTTTTAACTGTTATTTAGGGTACGCATGTATGTATGTATGTACGTATGGAAGGCAAGTAGGCAGGCAGGCAGGAAGGCATGCAGGCTGGCAGGCAGTAGGCAGGCAAAACGGCAGTCAGGCAGGAGGCAGACAGGCAGGAGGCAGGAAGGAAGGGAGACAGGCAGGGAGGGAGTCAGGCATGCAGGGAGGGAGGTAGGCAGGCAGACAGGGATGGAGGCAGGAAATCATGGAGGGAGGGAGGAACGGAGGGAGGGAGGCAGGCGGGCAGGCAGGCGGGCAGGGGGGGGGGAGGAAAGCAGGGAGGTCGGGAGACGGGCAGACAGTCTCGCGGAGAGGAAGACAGGCAGGTAAGCAGGCAGGAAGGCATTAAGGGAAGGAGGCAGGGAGGAAGGCAGAGAGGTAGGCAGGGAAGGAGGAAGGAAAGGAGGCAGTGGGTGTAGGGGGGCCGGCAGGGAGGTCGGACGGCAGGTAGGTAGATAGGTACCTACCCAATACTTTTACGATTGGTTTAAGTGTATGGGAGGCAATGCTTGACAGGCAACATGCATATATAGAGTCTAACGTAGCACCTTATCTACGCTGCATTGTTGCATTACGGGTTAACGTCTAAAAACGTCTGAACTCTCGCATTCAATTGTTCCGATATTCACGGTATTCTGAATGAGTCGCATCTTACGGAAATCGGTGTTATGCTATATGCTTTCGCGACCTCTGATCCGGAGCTTTCATGCCGCTTAAAGTCACGCATGGTGCCATTGTCTTATAAAGCGAACGGAGTAGCTCCTGATCCGATTACTCCGATGTTACCAGTTACGCCGGTTGCTCATGAGATAAGAACCTTTTTCGCATGTCGCGGATCATAAATCTCCACACATTATAGCCAAGCGATTAAACATACGTGTACTAATTCACCATTGCTCACTGTATTCATTTTACCACAAAAAAATGAATTTTTGATGACGGAAAAAGTAATAAGAAAAATAATATTCCAGCTTAAAATGAAATAAAGAGAAGAATACGTTGCATGCCCTTCCAGCTGTTACGGTGTATTTTTTTACTTTGCTTGTTATAATTTTACGTGGTGACCTTTAGTGCATTTATTTTGATTGCACAATAATATTTTAAGCTACTTTCATATAAAATTTGTACAGAGCTGGTACTATATTTTTACCTCACCGGTCCGTTATACACTCGTTGATAAATCAAGTAGTATATTTAATATATTTGCTCGAAAGCTAAAATGCAAAGGGCAGTTCTATTATAACTTGGTAAAACTCGCTCAACTACAAACATTTATAAAGGACATTCAGGGACAGTCCTTTACATCGGTGACAAAAATAGAGCAGTACATCATGTGTTCATTTGTATTACGTGTATGTATTCTGACTAAATACCTTGAGGAATGTATACCAATAAATGTTAGAAAAAGATATGAGCTGTCTAATGTTAATAACATGATACGATTGGATGTAGTATTTGTAACTCAACTATTCATTGATGCAACGTATACTGCGCGTTCTTTGACGACATTGTTACAGATGTTAGCAAATGAATAATTACTCCTATAAATGATGCAGTTAAAAAACAATGAGTTGATTGCTTATTGTAAAATGCATGTATAATGCAAACCGATGGCTTACTTAAAATTCATTAAATCCAACCGTACCAACAATTGAGAGCTTCTGACAAAATCTTTTGAGTCCCGAATAAAAAAAAAATCGATTGTTTCCGCGATTAAAATCCGCAGTAAATTATTCCACCACCTGATAATGTGAATTAAATACGCAATATTTCTTTTAATCGTCGAAATCTTATTTAAAGTCTTTATGGTAAAAACGGGCCTGGACGTCATAGAAACATCTTGACATAACGGTAGATGAATACCGGTTACCTACTGTGATCTGCAGCAATTTTGCCGTTAGTTTTAATGACACTTTATAATTATTTGCGACTCTATAAAGTATGAACAGTTTTCTTGTTAACATAACAGCTATTTATTCTTTATTAGAATGTGGCGGTTCATAATATGGTCTTAAATTTGTACTTATTTTCTGTTTCTGTTTTGTTAATGCTTCTCTTTGGCCATGTGCAGCGGATCTCTTAAGTACAGAATCTTCTGGTGGAGGTTACCACGTTCATCATGTGTGTATCGATTGTGGATCTTAAAGTAGCCCTCTTATTGACAGGGCCCGGCAACAGGTAGCCTAGCTTGGACTTTCCCGCGGTGGAACCTTCTCCGTGAAGGACAGTGACTTTAAACAAATCAAAGAAGTGGTCTGCGCCGATCACAATGGTGATTTTTAAGCATTGAATCGTTTTAACTGGGTGTGCTAGCTTCAGCCTCTGTAGGAACGGGAATATTGTCGCGACCGAGGTGAGCCCTGTGTCGATGGGTTTTACATTGCTGGAACGATCAGAATACTTAACGGGATCATCTCGTTCTAGTCCGTCTGTACGTGGATGGAAGCGCGATCAACGTGTTGGGTTCTAATATCACTTCCACCTAACGATGCAATGGTTATAGTTACTGTTAGTACGGCGTCCGTTGTAAAGTCATGCAATAGTTCGAGGCTTCTTTAGCGGAAATGATGGCTGTAGACCATAATGCACTAGTACGCAAGTTGGTCTGAAGCTACGCTGGGCGCATATGATATCAGCCGCGTTCTGTGAAAACTGGGCTTAATGCATGTGCGGAAAGTGTCGTCACAGATAAGCCTATGCAGTCCGCACAGGCTAATCAGGGACGACATTTTCCGCTTTTATGGTATGTTTAGTTTCAAGGAAGTCCCTCCTTACCGAAAATCAAGTTTAGCCGGAAAGTATCGTCCCTGATTAGCCTGTGCGGACTGCACATGCTAATCTGGGATGACACTTTTTGCACATGCATTAAAGCCAGTTTTGAACTTTTCTGAGAACAATTAAGGCTCATAATGCGCTTTTACGCAGGTTGTTCTGGAGCTACGCTGGGCGCATATTACGTAATGTCCGTTTTCGTCTGACAAGGCCTCGTTTACACTGGCGATGTCCATTCAGGTCCCTGATGGCATTATACACATATTACGCTATTCCTTTTGTCCCCTATAGGTTTCACCGGAGGGGACCTATGGTTTGCGCTCTGTGCGTCTGTGGGTCTGTGAGTCTGTCACACTTTTCTGGATCCTGCGATAACTTTAACAGTTCTTAATATGTTTTCATGAAACTTGAAACATGGATAGATGACAATATGGACATTATGCACGTCATTTCATTTTGTTCCTACGTCAATAATTCTGGTTGCTATGGCAACCGAAAAAATAAATTTCTTTAAAATGGTGGAATTTCTGACAATGGTGGAGCCGGTAGGGGACCATATTGCTTGACAATAGCCTTGTTCACAGATAATTTCTTAAACAAGCTGGTGATATTTTCCAATTTGATTCTTTATTAAGCTAATACAGCAACGACAAAAAGAAAAAAAAACACAATATTTAACAGTGAAAGTGTTTCTTAAAACATGAATAATATTAAACACGATTCACACTTTGATAGAAAACAGGACATGTCTTTAACAAAGACTAGTTGCGTTGAACTTAATATTGCGATGAAACTGACATTATTTTGATAACATTTTGTCGCATTACAAGACAACTGTTTTTAATTTATATTGACAGGATCTGTACGTTTGTAGATATAATATATATTCACACTTATTGAATTATAACGAAAGGAAGCAGGGTCGCGAGATCGATAGGAATGTTTGCAGAGCGCTTATGTTGTTTTTACAAAAATCACTTCTGGTTATCGCGGATAAGTAATTATTTATATCTGATGTTGAAAACATGATTCAAATGTGTTTAATGAAAACATATGCTAGAAAACAGTCCCACGACCGATGGCGTTTTTGTATTTGCATCATGTGTGCTTTCAGAAATAAAGTGTCTGCTTTCCTATTAAAAAACATGGTTAATTGTGTGAATGATAACAACTGTTCAGGGCACACAATAACTGCGTTAAAGCCCCATTACTACTCAAAATCAACGAACATTTCGTACAAGATTCCGTACAATAAAGTTTAACAATTAGAAATCAGTGTTCCTAATGGCAATTGTCGAAATTTCAACGCCAGATGTGGTATGGTAAAATAGATGTTTGTAAATACAAAATAAAATACAATATGTTCGTTGTTATTTTTTGTTTTGCATATTTAATTCTTTTTTAATTTCCCGCAGTGATATCTATTCATGCGACACATGAACAATAACATGGTATCATTTTAGCGTTTGTGCGTCGTATGAATAGATATAATTAATTGTGTCACAAACAAATAAAATCGAGCATTTGTATCTACAAAAATCTATGCAATCATACCACATCTAGCGTTGAATGTGGGGTTATTGCTGTAAGGAACACTGATTGTTAAGTTGTTATCTTGATTTTACGAAATTTTAGTTGATTTTGAGCGTTACAGAGGCTGCTTTAATTGTTATTTGTCAAAATGCATTCGAACATTTGTTTCAGCATCTTAATATGTGAATAATTATGTAAATTCATCCCATAACGTATGGAACACTTGTTGGTGGACATTAAAAAATTGGACCGTGCTCGGTGAAAAGGGGATTTGTTGCATAATTATGCGTAAATTGTCGTCCGAGATTAGCCTGTGAAGTCCTAAAAGGCTTATTGGGGAGGAAACTTACCAACTTAATGATATTTTTCGTTACAAGAAAATCTCTTATAAGCAAAATCAAGTTTAGGCGGAAAGTGTCGTCCCACATAATCCTGTGCTAACTGCACATGCTTATCGGGGATAACACTTGACGCATATGCATTAAACCCCTTTTTGCTCAGGGCCCGGTCAAATTGTATGTTTGCATTTCATGAAATAATAAAATGTTTGCTCAATTCAATTTGGTATTAAATTTTGTTCGCTTCACTTCACTTGACATGCAGTTTGAACGACCCTTGGGGCAGGTAAACTAGCAACAAGTTTTTTTAAAGCATCGAACGAATCATAAACGTGTTTCGGATTGTATGTTTGTCATTCATATCTGTAACTTCGATAGGGTTTAAATAATTCATTACGGCAGGATTACGATTTCATTAATCGGGTTATGGGTCAGAGTGGTTAGCATTCGATACAACGCTATCAAAAATAGTGTGGTTTAAAATACATTTCGATAATAGGGATGGAAAAACAGAAAATGTCTTTCGACAAAGGGATGGAAGAACAGAAAATGGATGTGTATATCGTTGTAAATGTATTGTTATAAGCAATGAATTAAAGTTGTCATTAAGGTAAATACAATTTAGTTTTTGTTTTGCTGCTGATTTTTTTTTCAGTTTTTAGCAAGAAAAATATCACACTCTCGATTCGTTTTTTATTTCTTTTCATATTTTCAAAAGGAAAGTATTAAAAGTAACAGTTTATAGTGGAACTATTTCGGCCCTAAAACGAAAAATAGGGCTCGCTAAAGCTCGCCCTATTTTTTTGTTCTAAGCCTCACCGGATAATCTTTCTCCATCCCGGCACCAACCATGTATTTTCTATATCTCCATTCCTGTCGCCCTTCGGATAGTCTCAAGGTATCGCTAAGTCTCAACCTTGTTCATGATGAGATGTTATCTTTCCATCTTGCTCCCTTTCTGTACAGTGCCTTGTAGAACTGTCATTGCAAGCTATGGTGGTCTGAGGACATTTCCATTCGACATGAGTTTCCGTCTTTTCATGGCGGTCAGAAGATAGTAGTGGGGTCCGATTGCATTCCAGCTTCTGTATCGGGCCTCTTTGTTGGTGATGCGGTCTTTGAAGGAGATACCGAGGAGTCTTCGGACGCATCTCATTCCCACGGCCTGTATCTTTATGTCCAAGTCCTTTCTTAGCGTGCGTGACTCTCAGACGTACAGGAATATGTACATTACAAGGGTGCGCATCAGTTTGATCTTTGAGCTGAGTACTATATTAATGTATTTCCAGATGTCAAAAGTTGTAGGAGTGCTGCTGCAGTTTTTGCGAGTATATCATGCTTGGATCCTACATCTGTGACGATTGCTTCCAGATAGTTGAAGCTGGTGACGGTTTCTAGCTGCTCGTCATAGTCCCTGATGTCGTTGTTGTTGTTGGTCATTAGTTTGGTCTATCTGCACTGATCTGCATGCCGGATGTTATGGAGGTTTTCTCAAATCGCCCCAAAGGCAATGGAGGTTTACTTTCATCATTCCATTAGGTTGTTTAACTCCGTCTCGCTTCCGGCTGCGCCATCTATGTCATCGGCAAAATGTACGTTTAGATGGTCATGTCGCCAATTCTGAATTTCTCATCAATGCATCCCAGGGCGTAAGTCATAATCCTCTTTAAAAAGTTGTAAAAGAGGGTGGGGGAAAGAAAAAAGCAGTGTCTCACTCCATCTATAGTTCAGAACCAGTCCTTTATGCTGCTGTTGAAATAGACAACACTGGTGGATTTGACATAGAGATGTTCGATGATTCGAGTCAGGTTTTGCGTTAAGGTTGTACAGCGATATGGTACCCACAATGCTGCATGACTTACCCTGCCATATGCCTCCTTAAATCAATGAAGATATGGTAGGGGTTAAGAAAGTCCCTTTCTAGCAAAATTTCAGTTCAAGCGGAAAGTGTCGTTCGTCATTATCATGTGCGGACTGCACAGGCTAATCTTGGACGACACTTCACGCACATGCATTAAACCCCCTTTATACAGAGAGCGGCAAAAATGCATTAATTGTGACGTATTTATTGCTAATAAACCTACATTATTCACGAATGCTGCATTTGACATTGTTCATACTATAGTCTTACTGACTTTACTAAGTACTATAAAAAACAGGAATTAGTAGGACACGTTTAAATACGTGTATATTTCGGGATACTAACATCGAATTGTCCCTTTAATGTTGCATGCAGTTACGAGTGCAATTTTAACTCAACATAAATACATACGTAATTAATTAGCGTGTACATTTGCTTTTTGAAATAAAGAAGAATAGAACTTATCGAACATATTTAAATTAATCAAGAGTACATTTTGTAACAAAGCAATTTCACCAATTGTTTAATTTTATCGATATCGATAACAATGCTATGTTATTGGCCACACAAACATAATAATGATTTATTATTCATGAATGACACAAAAATCATCTGGCGAATATTGTGGACGTTGTGACATTGCTGATATTAAATAGCATCCGGAAACATAAGAAACATAAACAAATGACTTGCATGTAATTTTGCAATCACGGATTTTAGTTAGTAACATATATATTTAAAGTATTTGTTCTATATGTTTATGTTCTACAAATTTAATCTGAAAGGTAATCATTTGTAGTCGATTCATGTTTGCGTTTATACAAAATTAAAGTTTACAATAGTTTACGATATTTGTTCGATTATTGGTTATTAATCGCCGCACTGCCACTTGAAACATGTTGTCACATAAAGACCAAGTTTAAACGGTAATGGATGAATACGTGTAACATGAAACCCCCACTGTTAACAGGACGATTTTGGTGGATACTCAAAACCACTGATTTTTTTATAGTCAATACATTAGCCTGTTGTGTTAAAAGGGTTTGTCTGTGTTATGCATATTTATGTTTTATATTCCATTATATTTTATGACAAACATAAATTATTTATCATCTAACCATTTAGAATAAAAACAAACACATTTGTTTAGGTGTCATGACAAGCAGGGTATTTTATTTCTTGAAACACACGCACGGAGTGGGTGTTTGTATCTGACAGGGCTTTCTGCACATAAATGCAAGAAACAAATCTTCTGACGATCGAATGTGTTCAATGAGCAACAGATATCGACCCCAATGGCACCGCTCAGTTGAAAAGTCTCGAGACGTCAGTAAACGTTGCGACATCCTTCTCATATATTTAAGAACTGAAACGATACTAAATCCATTCTGTAGAACACGTCGTTATACGTATCATTAAACATGCTCATGCATTACATGTGAATAATTGAATATTATTAATACCCATCAGACGTCAAGCCTAAACTCAAAATCATACAATTGCACAATTTAACTACACAATTCAAAATCACAAGCCCAAACAAGGACGCCACGGCCCTAACAACCGCCCGTCCGCCGCCGATGCCCAAAGCGCACCGAGGACGCCCCCTATGCCCATCCACAACGCCTATTTGCGAAAAGTACATAAAGTGAACCATTAGTTTTGATAAAACAGCTGCGATAATTACAAGATTTATTCATTACCATCAATTGAGAGAAGTGCACATGACTTCACGTACACCCCAAACAATAATCGTCGGTAACGAACGATTCAGGTGTAACCGCGAGCGGGATACGCAACCCTACTGCTCATTTTTCATTTTTCTTTTAATGGCAGGGGGACGTATGAGGACCAATGGCTAAAGACCGGTGTCTAGGTGCCTTCATCACCTCCTGAAACCTCTAATTTTAGAGAAATCTACAAATAATCAGCTGTTACTATATCGTAAACGTTAAGTATTCTTTTTAGAAAACTATGTAAATCCCATGGTAAAATGTCCGGAACCAATGCCCCTTTCTATCTCAAGTCAGTCATCCGTCTGCTCTCATAAAACTCACTGAAACACATAAAACATTATATTAACATCAACACACAAACAGAGCATAAATAAATAAAACGATTTAAATCAAGTCTTCGCTCTACCCTGCTTGGCTGTCGAATGACTTAACCTACAAATCTGTGCACGAGGAAATCTTGATTTCCGCACCATTGGACATATATCACCTTCAAAAACCTGTATAACCAGTTTATTCATTCACACAACGATAATAAATACATTTATGTTTTATATTCCATTACATTTTATGACAAACATAAAATATTTATCATCTAACCATTTAGAATAAAAACAGACACATTTGTTTAGGTGTCATGACAAGCAGGGTATTTTATCGACAGAAAAAGAACGGGGCAAAAAAACAACGCACAACTAACAACATACAACACCAAGTACCATATATATTTACAAATCCAAACGAGAAGAAACAATTGTTTGTGTTTCATCCGAATCTCTCACGCAGTGATCCTAAGCGCCAACAGTCTTCCACTGCCCATGGTTTTTTAACACTATCAGATACACCGCTATTTGCAACAGCAGTTGCTTCCCCTGACCGAAATTAATGCAACCCGTAAACATTAGGTTTAAGTCAAATTTCACGAAAGATGTGGTGCAAAATATCTAATTGTCTACTGTAACTCATCTGCTTTGAGCCAACTAAAATGTATTTATTCATTTTCTTACCATTTGTTATGTTTCTAAACGAAACATATATTGCAATATCTAGAATAGTTTCAACCAAGATACATTTTTTCAAGTAGAAGACAGGGCATAAAACTGCATTTGTTTTACAAAATGTCAAAACCTGTTCGCCCTTGCACAATTGAACCATTTTAATATTGAAAATAATAATTATAGCACAATCCTCAAAAATATTGTATCGCATCCTTTCAATTCAAAGTCCCCAAACCGCCACCCCCCCCCCAAAAAAAAAAAAGCACCAAACACACCGTTACACATCTCACATCAAAGAATCAAAGCCTCTACACATCCGCTTTAGTCACTAAGCACCTCCGAACCAGCGGCCCAGAATTGGCCCTTTTCAATCCGTCATCAGAAAACACAACCAAACCAGAATTACAACGACCACACGATCCCACAACCCCACGAGCCCACGAAATGCCACACACAATCGCGTCTACCCCAGAGGCAGACAGACACGAAACACACACACCAACATTTTAAATTGACTTTCTGTAACAAAACCGTTTCCCTTGCTTTCTTTTTTGCAAGTATTTTCCAATTTGAAATAAATATTACCCTTGCTATCTTTTTTGCAAGTATTATACTTTTAAAACTATTATTTTTAACCCTTGCTTTCTTTTTTGCAAGTACTGTTTTTGCTTTCTTTTTTGCAAATATTCCATTCCTCGTGTACTGTACACGACTTCGTAAGCACCAGGTGCAAACGGACATACACCAACATGGTTTCTATACATACTTAATGGCTATACAAAAACAACATCCATTGAATCATTTCTACACATATAAACACGTGAAAAATCCCAACTATACCATAAGTATAGCAAAACAGTCAAACCATTCATATCACTGATTCACATATAAACGACATATAGTATAGTTAAATTCGAATAGCAAGAACATTTCTTGAAAAAGGTCTTGAACTGAAACAGAGTGGTTATTACTCATACAAATAGTTTGCCCTTTGTCAAACACAATAATATCATTCTCAAAGTGCATTTGTACATTACCAGCCTCAAATAAGAATGGCCAAAATGCTGCACTAGGCCATCTGTGTACCACCAAAACGCCATATGCGTTGCATTCTAGAAAGTGCAAAATTGTTTTTCCTATGAGATAAATAGGGGCATCAACCAACTCAAATCGGCATCCCCATCGCCAAAACGACACAAAAATAAATCAAATTTCACAATGAAATGTGGTTGAGAAAATAAATAAAACGATTTAAATCAAGTCTTCGCTCTACCCTGCTTGCCTGTCGAATGACTAAACCTACAAATCTGTGCACGAGGAAATCTTGATTTCCGCACCATTGGACATATATCACCTTCAAAAACCTGTATAACCAGTTTATTCATTCACACAACGATAATAAATACATTTATACGTTGACATGAGTCTCACAGTCTTAAGCTTCACCAATGGACTATAATGATTTTGGATACATAGCGGTTATAAATTGTCCTTCCGAAGGTGAGATCAATACATTCTTTAAGTATAGAAAGTTATGTAAAATGTATCTTTATTGTTAGAAAGCTTAAACACGTTAAATAAATAAAAATCAAAATGAAAAGGGGCCGTCTAAAAAGACGGTTAAGATTCAGGGGCAGGGAAGGAGTGTAAGAAAGAGTGACAGTTTGTGACAGGGGGGATTGGGTGGTGGTCATACCAACTGTGCCGTCACACATTTTTTTTAAATTAATTTATAAATTATTATATTTTTAAGAAGAAGTTAATGGCTTTAAAAATGTTTTTTAATTATTTTGTTAAACATTTGACTAACTAAAAATATCTTGAAATAAGATGGTTTGAAAAAACTTCACGGGTAATATATTATTATATTTTATATTATATTATGATATATCTGCCTATACTTGGTAGCCTTTTAAGACGATACTATTTCGATACCTTCTTAATGATTTTTTTTTGTTAAAGTTAATGGCTTTTTATTATGCAACATCCGCATTCATAACGAGATCTGTAGTTCATTATGAATGTTCCATTGTAACTGAATCTAAAACTAACTAGCCAGAGTTTAATGTTCAACTTAACTCTTTCAGTGCTGGAACCGAATTTTGAAGGCCTTTGCAAACACATTGGATCCAGATGAGACGCCACAGAACGTGGCGTCTCATCAGGATCCAAACTGTTTGCTATTCTGATAGTATTCTTTGAAAAAAATGGAAGAAAATGCTAATTTAAAACATTCAGCAGACGACATTTTAGCAGACGACAAATTTCCCAGCATGCAAAGGGTTAAGACATAATGTGAGTAATAATCGGAAACCTTATTTAAGTCTAAAATAATACAATCAAACAGGAATATAAAGCATTAAATTTGCCTCACTGCTAAGGATACATCTGTGCTATTTTATTTTCGCTTTTCTTTCATTGAAATATTTGTATTTTGTGGTTGAATGTAAATGTACTAGATCTTTTAAATTCTTCATGTTCCTCAACCACAATAACATCAATCATCATTATTAACATCATAAGCAAGACAAAATAAATAAATACATAGACTAATACATAAGACAAAGGCAAAATACTGGATCAATGTTATCTATATTTGAAAGTTTTAATGACAAGTCAGATATAAAACTTCGTGTTTATACACAGTCATTAAGATATCTTAACATACATCACGTTAAAACTTAATCTTACAACGTTATTTTAATCATAAATCCATTTACAACATATTAATAACATTTAAATTCTAAACATTGATACAAATATTAGTGCAACTTATTCAACACAGTGTTTTAAAGAAACCCTGAAATACAAACGAATAAAAACTTAGATATTCATTTACTAGTTTCATTAGAAAGTACATTCATAAGTCTTAAAACTTATTATGAATCTTTTCCATTTATCTTATCTACAATGTAAACTATTTCTATTAACTTTTTATAACTTAAATTTTATATTAAATGCGTATAATCTTTGTTTAAATTGTAGTCTTTATTTTGATAAACTTGTTTAACAAATTGCACCGCAGGAGTAATTCATGCTACCAATATCGTTAAATTTATGAGATGACTTTTTGGTTTAAACATTATATTATAAAGATAATTTTTAAAACGACTCAATAATAAATTAAATGCATGAATTTAATTATAAGAAAACAAGAAACAAAAATCGTATATGAATTCTTCTCCATAGATGTCCATATTACTCAATAATAAAACAATAATAAACCGGTGGCGAAAGATAAATGTACATGACGCGATATAATGTACAGATATATTTAAAGATTAAGGGCTAGTATCCTAAGTGTCACTATAAAGTATCTCAAGAGGCAGAGCAGAAAAAGAATATGGAAAAGAAGAAATTCAAAGAACACTTACGGAAGAAAGACACTTGACACCATCAATTATGTTCGGCTTTTGCCAGTTATCATATTAAGAGAAACATTTTGACAAGATGATACATCATTTGACAATAAGAGTGTATATATTCTTTTACTCCAGTGTAAGGTATTCACACCCAAAAACTAAGTTGTTTTGAGCGAAGAGAACAATCACATAGTGATTTTCGCAAATGGTCGTTATTAACCCATGTATGCCTTGCGCCTAGAAAAAAGGCCTTGGCAAACAGTGTAGATCCAGATGAGACGCCGCACGATGCGGCGTCTCATCAGGCTCTGCGCTGTTTGCATAAAGAAATTTCTGTAAGAAATATTCTACATATAGAAATCAATATACTAGACATCCCTAATTTTGGAAATAAATTGATCCAATTTGGAAGGACGGGAGAATCCACTAGGCATAAATGGGTTAAGGGTTGTATACTCAAATGTGCGATCGTGCGTGAAAGATCGAACTAACTCTTGTACCAATACTGAATTATTCAGACGATTTTGTGAGATTGTTGCTAAGAGAGGTTAAAAAAAGAGGACAACTTTTAAGAATATTTCAAGTCTTCAGAAACCGCATTCCAAACTTGTGTTGCTGTTTTAAAAATAAGCATCAATATGATTCACTTCTTGCCTGAACAAGAGGTACAGCTAAACGCAGCTTTTTGTTTATACGGTCGTAACGAGTTTGTGGGTGGAGTGGAATAAGATTCGAGAAGTATACAACAGAAGGAGAAACAGTCTGTGATTCTGACTACTTTATTCAAGTGTAAAGATTTAAGATAATGCTCTTTTCGGAACATTTTGACGTATGCCCTGTTCTATTAATATTCCAAACTAGTAGATGTAAAGGTAATATATATTTATCATAGATAATCGTTTATATTATAACAGAATATCTACCCAATATAACATTTATTAAATAGCTGTTTATCGCTCACCAATACAGTATTCCTAGCTTAACATCATTCTATTATTTACAAAAAAGTAAAAACCAGTTTATATTACAAACGAGATTATTTTATGTTCGATACTGTACATTTTCTATGTATTAATGGTTTTAGTTCTAAAGGTCATTGAGTGTAACATTTCACTTACTTAACATTGTCTAAAGCAAGTTTCTTTATACCATTAACTTCGTTATACATTTGCCAAAATCTACACTTAATATGGCACTTTAGTCTCCAATATAAATATGAGTCGTGTTTTGAGAAAGCTGGGCATAATGCATTTGCGTAAAGTGTCGTCCTAGATTAGCCTGTGCAGTCCGCACAGGCTAATCAGGAACGACACTTTTCGTCTAAACTGGATTTTCGGTAAGGAGGGACTTACTTGAAACTAAAAATACCATAACAGCGGAAAATGACGTCCCTGATTAGCCTGTGCGGACTGCACAGTTAAATCTGGGACGACACTTAACGCACATGCATTATGCCCAGTTTTCTCAGGACGCGACTCATATCATTAAAATAGGTTTAAACGATTGGTTTACCGCACTAACATCTCAACAATCATGTCCTTACATGTGTCTGCATTGTTAATATGTAAGAGTGCATAGAAAACGAATACTACAAATCGTTTTGTTACACTATTTCTGATATTTTTTATCTCAAGTAAGGACCACAATGGAAATAAGGATTTACTTCCTATTTTGTGATATCCTTGTATTTTAATGTTTGCGACATGGTTTAAATTTTATGTACACACACACACACATATATATATATATATATATATATATATATATATATATATATATATATATAACATTTATTTACCAATAATAGTATTATTATTTTACTGTCTCAAATTTTTAGATTAAGTTATATAATTGATTGAATTTATATAAACCTGTATATTTGTTTGCTTGATTTATTAACTGTGATTTTTATTGGTTTGATATGTCTTATGCCATAAGCAGATAAAACTTGTTTTATGTGTAATATATGCTTTATGTAGCATGTTTTACAAATTGTTAAAATATTTAATAAATGAATGAATGAATAAAAAAGGATATTTATATATATATATATATATATATATATATATATATATATATATATATATATATATATATATATATATATATATATATATATATATATATATATATATGCGCTGACATTAAACAATGTATGCTTATCAAGTTAAAAGTTGTTTAAAGCGATTTTATTGGACCATTATAAGTTTGGTATAAACTGGTGTACAAGTACCTGTAAATAACTTGATGTTGTGTTATTGTGGTTACACAAGTTACACGTTTGGTATAAACTGGTGAAGAAGTACTGTAAATTATGAAGGTTTTACTTTGGTAAAACAAGAAATTAAGTATGTCTTTATGTCGTAAACAAGGAAGTTTACTGTCTGAAAGTCGTCGTATGAAGGTTATCTCTTGTGTGTTTGTGTTCATGAAAATATAAACTTTAAAGGGACAAATTCACAGATGTTGGCATATATTGATGTTTGTCAATAAGTGCTTTAAACTGATATATGTAAACATTGGAACCAAACATCTCCAGTAAAAACAACAATACAATTTAAAGAAAAAAAGTAGCCTCAACTGGGCTAAAAACACTAACCCGTGGAGAAAAAGCTTAACACGTATACCACTCGACCAATCGCGCTCATATTATGAAGGGTGTAGTTTATAACTGATATAAGCAATCCTCGTAATGTCACAAACTATAACGATAACAACATAACTCTCGAAATTATTCAATAATTTCAATCGCTGTATGACTTTCACGTTTTTAAATCGTCCAAAGATGAACACATTGGATATTTTAGAGCATAGTAAATGTTCAGTATTACTGTTTCCTTGCAAGTATCAAACTACAACGATAGTTTGCAAATGTTAATCAATTTGTTTCAATTTTGTCTATAACCTAAACGTTAAAAGCTTTCTTTAACAAGTCAGTATCCATTGATGTGTTTCAGTATATTTGCGTCTGCATATTTGTCGTCGGCCAAGTACGGTCCCAGATTATACATGATGTAACCAGTGTGTGCGTGTGCATAGAGTATGGTCGGCGTGCGAGAGATCAGTGTGTGCGTGTGCAAAGAGTATGGTCGGCGTGCGAGAGATCAGTGTGTGCGTGTGCAAAGAGTATGGTCGGCGTGCGAGAGATCAGTGTGTACGTGTTATTATATAGATATACGTTCCCTCTAAAACTAATATTTATCCCGGTCAGCTCCAGCGAAATATTCTTGCGCTAGTTGGCGTGTATGTTTCATTGTGATCTCCTTTCTTGAAACATGTTGAAATCCCATGGTGTTGTGAACAAACGATTTCAAAGACTATTGTTGATATACGAGGAATCTGTATTGGAAACTTACCCTGCCATATGCCTCCTTAAATCAATGAAGATATGGTAGAGGTTAAGAAAGTCCCTTCCTAGCAAAATTTCAGTTTAAGCGGAAAGTGTCGTTCGTCATTATCATGTGCGGACTGCACAGGCTAATCTTGGACGACACTTCACGCACATGCATTAAACCCCCTTTATACAGAGAGCGGCCAAAATGCATTAATTGTGACGTATTTATTGCTAATAAACCTACATTATTCACGAATGCTGCATTTGACATTGTTCATACTATAGTCTTACCAAGGTGACTTTACTAAGTACTATAAAAAACAGGAATTAGTAGGACACGTTTAAATACGTGTATATTTCGGGATACTAACATCGAATTGTCCCTTTAATGTTGCATGCAGTTACGAGTGCAATTTTAACTCAACATAAATACAAACGTAATTAATTAGCGTGTACATTTGCTTTTTGAAATAAAGAAGAATAGAACTTATCGAACATGTTTAAATTAATCAAGAGTACATTTTGTAACAAAGCAATTTCACCAATTGTTTAATTTTATCGATATCGATAACAATGCTATGTTATTGGCCACACAAACATAATAATGATTTATTATTCATGAATGACACAAAAATCATCTGGCGAATATTGTGGACGTTGTGACATTGCTGATATTAAATAGCATCCGGAAACATAAGAAACATAAACAAATGACTTGCATGTAAATTTGCAATCACGGATTTTAGTTAGTAACATATATATTTAAAGTGTTTGTTCTATACGTTTATGTTTTACAAATTTTATCTGAAAGGTAATCATTTGTAGTCGATTCATGTTTGCGTTTATACATAATTAAAGTTTACAATAGTTTACGGTATTTGTTCGATTATTGGTTATTAATCGCCGCACTGCCACTTGAAACATGTTGTCACATAAAGACCAAGTTAAAACGGTAATGGATGAATACGTGTAACATGAAACCCCCACTGTTAACAGGACGTATTTGGTGGAAACTCAAAACCACTGATTTTTTTTATAGTCAATACATTAGCCTGATGTGTTAAAAGGGTTTGTCTGTGTTATGCATATTTATACGTTGACATGAGTCTCACAGTCTTAAGCTTCACCAATGGACTATAATGATTTTGGATACATAGCGGTTATAAATTGTCCTTCCGAAGGTGAGATCAATACATTCTTTAAGTATAGAAAGTTATGTAAAATGTATCTTTATTGTTAGAAAGCTTAAACACGTTAAATAAATAAAAATCAAAATGAAAAAGGGCCGTCTAAAAAGACGGTTAAGATTCAGGGGCAGGGAAGGAGTGTAAGAAAGAGTGACAGTTTGTGACAGGGGGGATTGGGTGGTGGTCATACCAACTGTGCCGTCACACATTTTTTTTAAATTAATTTATAAATTATTATATTTTTAAGAAGAAGTTAATGGCTTTAAAAATGTTTTTTAATTATTTTGTTAAACATTTGACTAACTAAAAATATCTTGAAATAAGATGGTTTGAAAAAACTTCACGGGTAATATATTATTATATTTTATATTATATTATGATATATCTGCCTATACTTGGTAGCCTTTTAAGACGATACTATTTCGATACCTTCTTAATGATTTTTTTTTGTTAAAGTTAATGGCTTTTTATTATGCAACATCCGCATTCATAACGAGATCTGTAGTTCATTATGAATGTTCCATTGTAACTGAATCTAAAACTAACTAGCCAGAGTTTAATGTTCAACTTAACTCTTTCAGTGCTGGAACCGAATTTTGAAGGCCTTTGCAAACACATTGGATCCAGATGAGACGCCACAGAACGTGGCGTCTCATCAGGATCCAAACTGTTTGCTATTCTGATAGTATTCTTTGAAAAAAATGGAAGAAAATGCTAATTTAAAACATTCAGCAGACGACATTTTAGCAGACGACAAATTTCCCAGCATGCAAAGGGTTAAGACATAATGTGAGTAATAATCGGAAACCTTATTTAAGTCTAAAATAATACAATCAAACAGGAATATAAAGCATTAAATTTGCCTCACTGCTAAGGATACATCTGTGATATTTTATTTTCGCTTTTCTTTCATTGAAATATTTGTATTTTGTGGTTGAATGTAAATGTACTAGATCTTTTAAATTCTTCATATTCCTCAACCACAATAACATCAATCATCATGATTACCATCATAAGCAAGACAAAATAAATAAAAAACATAGACTAATACTTAAGACAAAGGCAAAATAATGGATCAATGTTATCTATATTTGAAAGTTTTAATGACAAGTCGGATATAAAACTTCGTGTTTATACACAGTCATTAAGATATCTTAACATACATCACGTTAAAACTTAATCTTACAACGTTATTTTAATCATAAATCCATCTACAACATATTAATAACATTTAAATTCTAAACATTGATACAAATATCAGTGCAACTTATTCAACACAGTGTTTTAAAGAAACCCTGAAATACAAACGAATAAAAACTTAGATATTCATTTACTAGTTTCATTAGAAAGTACATTCATAAGTCTTAAAACTTATTATGAATCTTTTCCATTTATCTTATCTACAATGTAAACTATTTCTATTAACTTTTTATAACTTAAAGTTTATATTAAATGCGTATAATCGTTGTTTAAATTGTAGTCTTTATTTTGATAAACTTGTTTAACAAATTGCACCGCAGGAGTAATTCATGCTACCAATATCGTTAAATTTATGAGATGACTTTTTGGTTTAAACATTATATTATAAATAATTTTTAAAACGACTCAATAATAAATTAAATGCATGAATTTAATTATAAGAAAACAAGAAACAAAAATCGTATATGAATTCTTCTCCATAGATGTCCATATAACTCGGTTAAAACAATAATAAACCGGTGGCGAAAGATAAATGTACATTACGCGTTATAATGTAGAGATATATTAAAAGATTAAGGGCTAGTATCCTAAGTGTCACTATAAAGTATCTCAAGAGGCAGAGCAGAAAGAGAATAAGGAAAAGAAGAAATTCGACGAACACTAACGGAAGAAAGACACTTGACACCATCAATTATGTTCGGCTTTAGCCAGTTATCATATTAAGAGAAACATTTTGACAAGATGATACATCATTTGACAATTATAATAAGAGTGTATAGTTTCTTTTACTCCAGTGTAAGGTATTCACACCCAAAAACTAAGTTGTTTTGAGCGAAGAGAACAATCACATAGTGATTTTGGCAAATGGTCGTTATTAACCCATTTATGCCTAGCGTCTAGAAAAAAGGCCTTGGCAAACAGCGTTGACCCAGATGAGACGCCGCACACGACGGCGTCTCATCAGGCTCTGCGCTGTTTGCTTAAAGGAATTTCTGTAAGAAATATTCTGAAAATAGAAAATAAATATACTAGGCATCCTTTATTTTGGAAATAAATTGATCCAATTTGGAAGGACGGGAGAGTCCACTAGGCATAAATGGGTTAAGGGTTGTATACTCAAATGTGCGATCGTGCGTGAAAGATCGAACTAACTCTTGTACCAATACTGAATTATTTAGAAGATTTTGTGAGATTGTTGCTAAGAGAGGTTTAAAAAAGAGGACAACTTTTGAGAATCTTTCAAGTCTTCAGAAACCGCATTCCAAACTTTTGTTGCTGTTTTAAAAATAAGCATCAATATGATTCACTTCTTGCCTGAACAAGAGGTACAGCTAAACGCAGCTTTTTGTTTCTACGGTCGTAACGAGTTTGTGGGTGGAGTGGAATAAGATTCGAGAAGTAAACATTGCATAAGCTTTGTTTCATTTTGTTAAAGAGAAACAGTCTGTGTTCCTGACTTCTTTATTCAAGTGTTAAGATTTAAGATAATGCTTTTTTCGGAACATTTTGACGTATGACCTGTTCTATTAAAATTCCAAACTAGTGGATGTAAAGGTAATATATATTTATCATAGATAATCCTTTATTTTATAACAGAATATCTACCCAATATAACATTTATTAAATAGCTTATTATCGCTCACCAATACAGTATTCCTAGCTTTACATCAAACTATTATTTACAAAAAAGTAAAAACCAGTTTATATTACAAACGAGATTATTTTATGTTCGATACTGTACATTTTCTATGTATTAATGGTTTTAGTTCTAAATCATTGTGTGTATTTTACTTACTAAACATTTTTTAAAGAAAGTTTCTTTATACCATTAACTTCGTTATACATTTGCCAAAATCTGCACTTAATATGGCACTTAAGTCTCCAATATAAATGTGAGTCGTGTTCTGAGGAAGCTGGGCATAATGCATGTGCGTAAAGTGTCATCCCAGATTAGCCAATTCAGTCCGGACAGGCTTATCAGGGACGACACTTTCAGTCTAAACTGGATTTTCGGTAAGGAGGGACTTACTTGAAACTAAAAATACCATAACAGCGGAAAATGTCGTCCCTGATTAGCCTGTGCGGACTGCACAGGTAAATCTGGGACAACACTTTACGCACATGCATTATGCCCAGTTTTCTCAGGACGCGACTCATATCATTAAAATAGGTTTAAACGATTGGTTTACCGCACTAACATCTCAACAATCATGTCCTTACACGTGTCTGCATTGTTAATATGTAAGAGTGCATAGAAAACGAATACTACAAATCGTTTTGTTACACTATTTCTGATATTTTTTTATCTCAAGTAAGGACCACAATGGAAATAAGGATTTACTTCCTATTTTGTGATATCCTTGTATTTTAATGTTTGCGACATGGTTTAAATTTTATGTACACACACACACACACATATATATATATATATATATATATATATATATATATATATATATATATATATATATATATATATATATATATAACATTTATTTACCAATAATAGTATTATTATTTTCTGTCTCAAATTTTTAGATTAAGTTATGTTTGCGACATGGTTTAAATTTTATGTACACATGTATGGTTTAAATTATATAATTGATTGAATTTATATAAACCTGTATATTTGTTTGCTTGATTTATCAACTGTGATTTTTATTGGTTTGATATGTCTTATGCCATAAGCAGATAAAACTTGTTTTATGTGTAATTTATGCTTTATGTAGCATGTTTTACAAATTGTTAAAATATTTAATAAAAGAATGAATGAATAAAAAAGGATATATATATATGCGCTGACATTTGGACCATTATAAGTTTGGTATAAACTGGTGAACAAGTACCTGTAAATAACTTGATGTTGTGTTATTGTGGTTACACAAGTTACACGTTTGGTATAAACTGGTGAAGAAGTGCTGTAAATTATGAAGGTTTTACTTTGGTAAAACAAGAAATTAAGTATGTCTTTAAGTCGTAAACAAGGAAGTTTACTGTCTGAAAGTCGTCGTATGAAAATTATCTCTTGTGTGTTTGTGTTCATGAAAATATAAACTTTAAAGGGACAAATTCACAGATGTTGGCATGTATTGATGTTTGTCAATAAGTGCTTTAAACTGATATATGTAAACATTGGAACTAAACAGCTCCAGTAAAAACAACAATACAATTTAAAGAAAAAAAGTAGCCTCAACTGGGAGAAAGACACTAACCCGTGGAGTAAAAGATTAACACGTATACCACTCGACCAATCGCGCTCATATAATGAAGGGTGTAGTTTATAACTGATATAAGCAATCCTCGTAATGTCACAAACTATAACGATAACAACATAACTCTCCAAATTATTCAATAATTTCAATCGCTGTATAACTTTCACGTTTTTAAATCGTTAAAAGATGAACACATTGGCTATTTTAGAGCATAGTAAATGTTCAGTATTACTGTTTCCTTGCAAGTATCAAACTACAACGATAGTTTGCACATGTTAATCAATTTGTTTCAATTTTGTCTATAACCTAAACGTTAAAAGCTCTCTTTAACAAGTCAGTATCCATTGATGTTTTTCAGTATATTTGCGTCTGCATATTTGTCGTCGGCCAAGTACGGTCCCAGAACCAGTGTGTGCGTGTGCATAGAGTATGGTCGGCGTGCGAGAGATCAGTGTGTACGTGTTATTATATAGATATACGTTCCCTCTAAAACTAATATTTATCCCGGTCATCCCCAGCGAAATATTCTTGCGCTAGTTGGCGTGTATGTTTCATTGTGATCTTCTTTCTTGAAACATGTTTAAATCCCATGGTGTTGTGAACAAACGATTTCAAAAACGATTGTTGTTATACGAGGAATCTGTATTGGAAATTAACAATGTTCAGTTTACTATCATTTCCATCTAATTATCGCATTTTGTTTTGAACAACATGTATAATTTATCAACGTTTGTAACATTTCAAGTACATTTAAATGAATAAATGATAGTTTTACTCTCAAGCACGATCAGTTCTATTTTAAGCGTGCAATATATTAAACACAGTTAGATTAAGTAAATATATTAACAATACTTCATGTTTTCGATCACATTACTCGCCGAGAAACAATTGTACACTTGTACGAGATAAAGTAACCTTAGGCTAAGGTTGTGTAAATTTTGAAAACACGAAATGGCTAAATCAGTGTTCAAATGGTATGTATCGATAGTTCCGGTAACTTAAGTATCGATTACCTGGGTTTCAACATCGGAATGTAATTAAAACACATACTCTTGAGGAAATGTCTTATTAAGAAGCGCATTCCTAACGCGATTTTCACTTTCTTTATAAGCAATGCTCTAATGGACCTTGCCAATGTTGTTTTACGTCCTCTTAATCATTAATGAGACTTTGTAATATTTCGTCTTTCGTCAAGCCCAATATATCTTCAAATATGCTAAGAATTCTATAGAATGTATTAAAAGTTCACATTAAGCAAGCATGTAAATTTTTTCGAATATTAATAATCAATGTAAAAGATAATGTTAAGAAACCTCACGTGTGTGATTGTACAATTATTATGTAGATACCTAGCGGTTCCAATAATCCTCATTCGTCGTATAGGATGGGCAATCAAATCAGATGTGACGTTGTTATAAATTGCCGTAGGCAGTTAATAAACTATTGATTTATTCAGTTTTTTTATGGACGGTTTACCTTACTGTTATTTTAATATGAAATATAAACGGTGATTTCGTTGGTACTCATTTTTATCCCCCGCCAACAGATAATGGACATAGATTTGGCATTGTCTGTCCATCCGTATGTCAGTCTGTCAGTCCGTCCGTCCGCCTGTCACACAACTATTTTAGTGCTATATCTCAAAAACTACGATGAGCTTATATAAGCTCTAAAAGATTGATGTAACCTTAATTTTACAGCATTTTTGATGAACATAATTTTGAAATTACTGCATACATAACTCAAATGGTGGCGTAATATTTGAAAAACAGAGGGCTTGTGTTGCTAGTGCAAACTATTTTCCCCTCAAGGTGTAACAATGCTGAAATATTTTTTTAAATAAGTACAATGTGCCGATAGAACATGTTATTACTGAGTACACCTGTCATTGGTGTATATCTGTAATTGTTCTACACAATAAATACACTAACAAAAGACAATAATAAACTGTATACTCTATAACTTGTAAGGTTGCATCAAAGTCATCTCTGAAATTAATGGCTGCAGAAGAGCTTACATCGTCTTTATAAAAATTTACAAACTGTTGATGCTAAAATGAAAAGTGGAAAATCAACAAATATAATCATTAAAAAGGCAGTCTGAAAACTCTCCGAATAAAATATGTTTGGCCTTAAATTAACTAGCATATCCGGTATGAAGCGCTGTCAATAAGTCGAGTGTTCACACAACTTTAGTCGTCTGCTTCACTTTGAAATGAATGTGGATAACTCACAAATGGATCAATAGAACACATTATTGAAATATGGGTATTTTTGGACTTATTTCACGTAAGATTTTGAAATGCAGTAATACATGATTTTTTCGTCATTGTATATTTTTAGTTTTTCACCTTACATTTGGTTCAACATTATTTGCGACCCAAATTCGAAGTTTAACATTGCAGACTCCATATTGAGTAATGAACGATCAAATTTCAACTTAATTTATCATTGAACTTAATAAAAGAGAAAACATAAAACTATATGATAAGAAATACAATATATAACTTTGCAATTCGCGAAGGAAACAGGGAATAAGTACAGGTAACTACCGTTGTGCCTGTCCGTCTGGTGGCCGTCAGACGATGCCAAAAACGAAAATCTGATTTGCGAAAATGCTAAAATCTCGTAAAATTTCATTGAAAAAAAAACCGCCATTTAAATCAGGCTGGTTTTCTATACTTTTCTCTTTGTTTCAATGAAATCGTTCGCAAAATGAAGAATACACGAAAACCGGTCCGCATCAGAACATGAGACATCGCTTGACCTTATTGTTATGGAAGCGCACGTGGTAGCTAGCAAATCAACATTGAGTTCGCTCGCACATAATATTGGGTCATCATGCGCAGACACTGTTTACTTGGAATACACAATTGATATTTTCGTCTGCCAACAATATAGCGGTCGATTGCAAACGTCATATTTAAAGATCAACAAATGAAAAGAGGCGTTACAATAAATACATTATCTATAAGCCGATCAATTTACACCTTTCTACCAACCGATCTAAATTAAAGATGATAATTAAATAATTAGTTCTATTTCGATGATGTTACACGTTTCTGCCGATTATCGTTTGAAATTAAAAGGTGATAAGAAAGTTATATAAAGCTATATAAATCCGGTATAATAATAATAAGAAAGTTGTTTTTTACCCACATGTAAAGCAATATGTCAACCAAACTGTATATTTATTACGTATTTTCTAGGTCACTGGTTTGAATGTTCTGCAGTCAAACGATATGCACATTTTATTTCATGTGAGAACGCGTACAATATTTCGGACTTTCGTTTTCGGATACATTATTTTTCGTTAATTGTAAATTATTTCCGAAGTTCTTGATAGAAGAAACAGAATGACGAATACATAAGCGGTGAAACGGACGGTTTGGTTTATGATTTCGAATTGTATTCACCTGAAATTGCAATGGCAAGACTATAAAAAAAGAACAATTAGAATGGGCTCTTGGTGGTACGGGGGGGGGGGGGCTCTGTCCTTTATTCCTGTTGAGTTCGCGCGGCTGCTTGTCACGTAATCGAATGTAAATGTAATTGGTGAAAGTAAAACAAGTCTTTGACTCCTCAAAATTCTTTCTTTTATTTTTCTAACTTGTTCTTGACATCAAAATTGTATTTATAGTCTCAAAATTATTTTCTAAATCTAGCTGTAGTATCTTTCCAACCTAACCGCGGAGTCCCCTTTCTCTCTAAACATCCTCATTTTGTCTCTAATTTAATATGCATATATTTTCTTTTAAGATTTTAATTGGTCCTCAGCTAGTATGGTTATTATTCATTGGTTGATTCGTCAGAATATTCTAGAAGGAACAATTTTTCATGTATTTTCTTGCTTGGCAAATATACTAAAATCTAATCAATTAATATTGGTATAGAGTAATCCCGTTATATTTGTCAGTACCATAACGTGTGTGGGTATGCAAATAGGTGACCCTTTCATCTGTGCTGTTTGATGACCATGTGTGGGTACTTTTAATCTCGTATTCATATGCTGACCCTGGACTCATTGTTAAATATATGTCCTTCGATTCTTTTATCTAATTGACTTTTCATTTTATTGAACCCCATCCTGGGTGTAAACGTACTTGAAATAAATCTTAAATCAGGTCTTAGTTGATGCAAATATCTCCCAAAATGTATTATTAAATTCTCAAACTTCATATTAACATTGCATATACATATTATTGAGATATCTCCTTATTTATTTCCATCATAATCGTATAATGTTTATCGTTAATATCTAATTCTATTTCCGTTTGGTCGCCTTGGTTATTTGTTATTTTGGTGTTTGGGGGTCGGCTTAGAAAGTCGGCAATAATATTCTTTTTTCCTGATATATATTCAATTTTGCAGTTGTAACCCGCTATACTTAAAGCCCATACTTGTATTTTCTTGTTTTGCATCAGAGACTCAAGTAAATATTTCAATGGCCTATCATCTGTCCTGATAACAAATTCTGCATTGTGTAAATAATGGTGCAATTTATTTAGACTGTAAAATATGCTGTAACATTCTTTCTCAATGGTACTATATTTACATTGCGTTGGGTTTAATCTGTGCGATAGAATGAATATCGGTTTTTCACCTACATAATCTCCAGTTTTGTTATCCTCACATTTTTTATTTTAGTTAAACAAGCTCCTACGCATTTATCAGAGGCATCAGTATACGGAATATAACCTTTGTTTGGGTCCGGATAGGAAAGGTAAGGAATTTGTGTAAATGAGTCTTTTAATTGTATGGAAACTATCTTCACATTGTTTTGACCATATAAACGGGACATTCTTTCTCGTGAGATTGATAAGAGGCTCGACCATGTCAGGGCTTAACATTAACCGAAAAACCAACTTGCCCTACCGGGCCAGTACTTCCAAAATCTACTTGCACTGAACGTAAAGCAACTTGCCCAAACATGAAATATCACATCAACTGTAAACCTCAAATTGTTTAATAAACCAAAATGATACACCACAAAACCTTTTCTATTTTTGAACATTTAACAAAATGATTACAGCAATCAAAGTCTAAATTAAACGCTCTTTGTTCTTTTTTGCACTTTTCCGGGCGGACAACTAGATTATAAAATAACTTGCCCAGACCCAACTTTTACTTGCCAGGGGCAAAAGGACAACCATAAATGTTGAGCTCTGCATGTCTGAATACGATGGACAAAATCTCCTATAAAATCCTGCTGCTCCTAAGATGGATCGTACGTCTCGTACGCACCTGGGCCTTGGAAATTGTTTAATCGCCTCCACTTTCAATGCATCCGGTCTAATCCCGTTTTGGTCTATGATGAAACCTAGGTATCTAGTCTCCCTTTGTAAGAATTGACATTTTTGATAGTTTAAGCTTCAGATTGTGCTTACTGAGACTCTGAAGTACTGTATTTACCTGTGATAAATGAGATTGCAAGTCAGGTGAAAATATTAGAATATCATCTAAATATGCCACAGCGAATCCTTCACAACCCTTAAGTACTTTATTAGTTAATTCTTGAAATATTGATCCCGCCCCAGATGCACCGAATGGCATTACGTTAAAGTGAAATAAACCCCTGAATCCTGAAGCAAAAGCCGTTTTTTCTCTGTCCTCTTCTGTTATAGGTATTTGCCAATACCCCGATATCAAATCTAAACTGTTAAGATATTTACTTTTACCTAATAACGCCAATATATCATCTATTAATGGTAATGGATAGGCAATTGGTTTTGTAATTTTGTAAAGCTGTCTGAAATAGACGCAAAACCTTTTTTCCTCTTTATTATCTTTATTTGAATCAAGGTTATTTTTCTTTTTATCTACTCAAACAATAGGGAAGCTCCACGGACTTCTTGGTGGGCTTATTATGTTTGCCGCTAGCATTTCGTCAATAGCTCTATCTATGAATACCTAATTGTTTAATGGTGTTAGATACGGCCTTAATTTAATGTGTGGATGGTCCCCTGTATCTATGGTAAATTCTATCGCTGTAGTTTGTGTTAATTCTAAATTATTTCTTGCGAAGAGAGTTCTGTGTTTTAAGAGTACCGGGAGAATATTTTCTTTTTGATCTCCAGCTACATGTAAAACTGATAGGATCTCATCTTTAGACAAGCCTGATTTGGATGTGTTATTTTTGATAATGCTTTTTATAGAACATATTTCGTTATCTTGAATAGATTGAAGTTGGCCTATGGGACAATTACGTTTTAGTCTAATTGTTTTATGGTATTGTTTATAATTAGAATGGGGAATCTACGATCACGCGTTGCTGTGACTACTGAGTTACCAATTGTTAAACCGGGTTCATTATCAAAGAAAGAATTACTTATTCCAGTGAAGTCATAATTTCGATTTGAGCGTACGCTGTTTCTTTTAGTCTTAGCAAGGAGTCTATATGCAGTTTGTGGTTTAAGAACGGTATGTCTAGTTAGCCTCGCTATTATTGAAAGGTGTACATCTTCTTCTAGAAGTACATAACGATCTTTTATCCTTAAACATCCTAGATCAAAGTATAAACGGACACCGTTATCTTGTAAAAATCGCTTCCTAGTATTACGTTCCTATTTATGTTTTCAACAACGAAAAATGGATGTTCAATATATATACTTCCTATTTTAAATTTCAATTTTACACTCCCGCGAACGTATAGCGAGTTACCATCAAGTGCTTTTAGATTAAATTTTGTCATTTTAAGTGGTGGTTTGTTTTTTAATAGATCATAAGCTCTTTTACTGAGTACGGAAAGTTCTTGCCCTGAATCTATCAAGCTTCTAAATTTACAATTCCCTATTATAATGAGACAAGAATTTGGATTTCCACACAAAGCAATATTATACGTCTTTACGCTTCCGTCATTATCATATACCCCTTTTTGGTAAGACGCTCCTAGTTTTTTTTATTAAGGTACGGTTTTCTTTGAGTACATTCTCTACTGAAGTGTCCCAATTTTCCACAATTCCAACAGTCTATTTTGTCGCTCCAATTGTTGTGATATTCGTTCTTGCGTGCGTTACCGTTTTGTCCCACTGCATAACATTCTGACCTACCGCGTATACATTTATTTTGTTTTTCCTACGTCTACAGTCTTGTTTAACATGACCCTGTTTCTTACAATACCTGCAAGTGTTTGATGGTCTCAAATGATCAATTTCCATGGGTACAGGTCTATTAAGTGTCGGTTGAACGTTATTATGACTTAAATGCGACCATAATTCGAATCTTGCTCTTATGTTCTGCTCAGCCATTGCAGAATTGACCGCCGCCACTAAAGTAGTTGGATTTTCTCGCATTAAATAAAGGCGTAAATAATCATGTCTCAGGCCGTCAATGAAAGTTCCAATTAACTGACTTTCGATAATTTCGAGGTTATCTTCAACTTTTTTCATACGCTTCATTCGATAGAGACAGGAGCCTTTCCGCGAATAATTGCACATTTTCGTCGGGTTGTTATTTGACCGTTTTTAAGAGAGCGAAAGCATAATGAGGGTCCTGGATTTCTGCGAACCTTGCTTTAAGTTCAGTTTAAGGTTGCCCATGACTCATCAGGAAAATCAGTCAAATACCTATGAATGTAATCGCTAACAAGTCCCCTACTAGATTGGTAAGCTACTAACTTCAATTGATCCCCGCCAAACGTGAAAGTACCCCATATTTCTCTATGTTTTTGATCCAATTTTTGTATTCTTTAGGATTTCCGTCATAAGTTTGAACTACCTGTGAGACGCTTTGAGTTCCAATAGCATTTGATACACCTCTAATTTGTTCACTTAAATTTTGTAAGAATTCTGGAACCGTTGATCTGCCATCTTAGATAACTAACCGTAGGAAAATAAGTCAGTCACTCACCGAATTTGCCCGTTTGTTGTGGAGGTTCGGCACGATTTCGTCCTTCTGGCCCGTGAAAGAAGTGGCACTTCCGGTTGATCCTGGGTGGATCCTGTCACTGCGCACCAGTTAAGCACGTGTCATGTAATCGAATGTTAATGTTTTTGGTGAAAGTAAAACAAGTCTCTGACTCCTCAAAATTCTTTCTTTTATTTTTCTTACTATTTATTGACATCAAAATTGTATTTATAGTCTCAAAATTATTTTCTAAGTCTAGCTGTAATATCTTTCTAACCTAACCGCGGAGTCCCCTTTCTCTCTAAACATCCCCATTTTGTCTCTAATTTAATTTGCATGTATTTTCTTTTAAGATTTTGATTGGTATTATTATTGGTTATTATTCATTGGTTGATTCGTCAGAATATTCTAGAAGGAACAATTTTTCATGCATTTACTTGCTTGGCAAATATACTAACATCTAATCAATTTATATTGGTATAGAGTAATCCCGTTATATTTGTCAGTACCATAACTTGTGTATCCTATGCAAATAGGTGACCCTTTCATCTGTGCTGTTTGATGACCATGTGCGGGTACTTTTAATCTCGTATCCATATGCTGACCCTGAACTCATTGTTAAGTAAATGTCCTTCGATTCTTTTATCTAATTGACTTCATTTTATTGAACCCCATCCTGGGTGTAAACGTACTTAAAATAAATCTCAAATCAGGTCTAAGTTTATGCAAATATCTCCCAAAATGTATTATTTAATTCTCAAACTTCATCTTAACATTGCATATACATATTATTGAAATATCTCCTTATTAATTTCCATCATAATATAAAGAAGTGAAATCCAGCTGCTGGAGCAGTATTGAATTTTCATTAAAAACAATTAGTTGGTCCTTTATTTAAGGCAAGTGACCGATTGCCCAAACAGTACAAAACAGCACAATACAGCACAATACAAACCAACATAAACACAAAATATGAATAAAGCTGGGGTCACCGCCTTGGAACGGTCAATGCAAAGCATTGGGGGTTTAAACCTGGTTATAGAGCGCTCAACCTCACACTTGGCCCAGCAATATTCATAATACATTTAAGTGTAGATAAAATTTAACGTCATAGCATTGTAACTCAAATTAAACAATAATTTAATTTATTTAAGGCAAGTGACCGATTGCCCAAACAGTACAAAACAGCACAATACAGCACAATACAAACCAACATAAACACAAAATATGAATAAAGCTGGGGTCACCGCCTTGGAACGGTCAATGCAAAGCATTGGGGGTTTAAACCTGGTTATAGAGCGCTCAACCTCACACTTGGCCCAGCAATATTCATAATACATTTAAGTGTAAATAAAATTTAACGTCATAGCATTGTAACTCAAATTAAACAATAATAAAAGGGAATTAAAACGCATTCAATTTAATTACTATTTAATTACTCAATTGCATTGAAGATACAAGAGTAACAGAATTACAACTTTTTGACGAACGATCAAATAAAACTATTAACAATTGTCAACTACATTCCTTCTTTATAGAAAAGATTTGAGAATATAGAATCATATAGTTAATATCTCAGATAATCATCGCGCAAATACAGGAAGAAGCAGCAATAATGGGTGTAAAAATTCCATATTACATAGCTTGGTTGTTTATGTGACTGCTAAACAAATTAAAAATAATTAAATCAAACAAGAAACGCCTATCAGAGAGAAAACATAAATAAAATGGAACGTTATAAACCCAATGACCTATGCATGTAGATTACAACTGGGAAAGTCGGTCGTATGACGTCACAAAAATCCATAATGACATAATGACGTGAACAAATTCCAAGGGCATTACTAAATAAAAATATTAATGGGGCTGTGCTACTAATAAAACAAGTTTAAGTGATTTAATATTAAGAAGCAAATGAATAAAAATGGTAATTCCATTAAAGCGACATTATTGGAATCAAACAGTATATAGGTGTTTTGACAACTGAAGACAGAAATGATTTGATGTACGATTTGAGTCCAAATGTAGAATAAATAAGAATAAACTCATAAGAATAAACGATATGTTATAAGATACATATTATTGAGATATCTCCTTATTAATTTCCATCATAAGAATAAACTATATGTTATAAGATACATATTATTGAAATATCTCCTTATTAATTTCCATCATAAAAATAAACTTATCAGAATAAACGATATGTTATAAACTGTTACATTACATGCTGTTTATTGACCCCTGCCTAATTTTCAGGATTTTAAATTTTGGACAATCGACACCACTGTTTAATGTACATGCATAAAATAACTTATGTTTGTACTTTGACATTTACCATAATCATCATTTCTATATTGAAAACTGTATGTTATATCAAAACTTATGATATGCCCTTGCTGTCATTAGAAGAAATATAAACAAGTTGATAGTATATATTATTATATCTTAACCAATTTTCGTGCGCAGAAACACCGAAAACGGGTTGGCTCAAATACATTTTGGTCAAGCGCTAGCACTGTAACACCACAAATAATCCTAAAGTAAATAAACGACAATCATAATTTTCATAATTTAAATATTTTTTTTATTTACATAAAAGTCATTTCTCAAAGTTCTTGTCTGATGTTATTCATTATCGAATCGTATTTACCTGGTTATCCATCCTTTCTAATCAGATCCTTTGTCTACGAGTGCCTAAAAGGTACTGAAGCCAAACGACAGTTCGGCCCTATTTATAATCGTAGTAGGATGACCAGTCCAGTTGGAATCCTTTTTAGTGAAGAACGGTCTGTTGTATGAGTATCAGAGTGGATTCAGGGGGAATCACTCCACTGACTCCTGTCTTATTCACCTGTCTGATCATATACGTGGACAAACCTCTAATGGCTTGTTTACTGGTATGATTATGTTAGATCTACAGAAGGCATTCGACACTGTAGATCATGACATTCTGTGTCGGAAGCTTCGTGCGATGGGAGTGGAGTCTGTGGAGTGGTTTCGCTCGTACCTAGCTGATAGGACGCAGTCTGTACATGTTAATGCCGCTAAATCGGATTTCAAATCAGTAGTGTGTGGTGTTCCCCAAGGGAGTATACTGGGTCCTCTTTTGTTCTTGACCTACGTTAATGATATGAAAACAACTATATCATCCAACTGTAAATTAATACTCTATGCTGATGACAGTGCTATTTTGTATTCACATAAAGATCCAAGTACCATCAGTCAAGTTTTAGGCAAAGAACTCGAGTCCTGTAGTAAATGGTTAATTGACAATAAGCTATCCCTCCATCTAGGCAAAACAGAATGTATTCTTTTTGGTTCGAAACGTAAACTCACCAAGGTGAACAATTTTCATATACAATGTAATGATCATGTTATAAAATCTCAGACGTATGTAAAATATCTTGGTTCTATTCTAGATGCTGATTTGTCCGGTACTTCTATTGTAAATAATATCGTCAAGAAGGTTAACTCTAGACTTAAATTTTTATATAGACAACGTGATTTTTTAAATAAAAGTCTTAGAAAAAGCTTATGTAATTCATTAATACAATGTCATTTAGATTATGTATCCTCTTCGTGGTATTGTGGACTCACGAAACAGCTTAAGCACAAGTTACAAATAGTCCAAAATAAAATGGTTCGTTTTATTAACAATTCCCATTGTAGGACATCACTTGTTGTATCGCATTTTGAAGAACTTGGTTTATTGAACGTTGAACAAAGATGCAAGCAACTTCGGCTTAACCACATCCATAAGATTTTCTACAATAAATGTCCAAGCTATATGAAAGACAATTTTGTCAAATGTACAGATGTCCATCAGTATGGGAATAGATCCCGATTTAATTTTTATGTACCTCAAGTTGATGGCTTTACTAGTTCTTCATTTTACTACAATGGTATTACGGATTGGAATGCATTACCCGATAATATAAAGTCCATCGAATCGAAATTTACTTTTAAGAAACTTGTTAAGACACATCTATTAAATGATATGAAGGTAGACGAGAATTCCATGTATTTTTACTTTTAGATTTGTTTTATTTTTATGTAATTCATTATTTTTATGTTTTTTATTCGTGTCAGTGTATTATCATGTCAACTTTTGAAAGATTCACTTATTTCGTAGAAGAAATCATGTGTAGGATCATGTCGATTATATATTAAGAACTGAAAAAACAATATATTTATAGTCACGTATAAGATCAGTTCGACTAAATCCAGGGACCCCGTTGGAAATAAGCTTTTTCATGTTTACATGTCTAAGCTTTACGGGTTATCCTGTGTATACATCATGTCGTAATCTTATTTGGATCTGTGATAAATGGCACCATTCATGTAATGCATGTTTCTGAATATGATAATAATGCAATCTATACGTTACTTATTGCCTTGATTGCATTGAATTGTAAATTGCTTGACATGTATGCACAAATAAAACAAACAAACAAAGACGTCATACACATGTTTCAATCAATGACATCATTTGTCTAAGCATATCATCAGTGAATGATGTCATATGATGATAACCATTCAAGATGGCGGAAAAGAGAACATACCGCAAAATACTTGAGAGATAAAATGTAATTTGTGACAAAGGTTATCATTGTTATCTAATGAATTAATAAATAATATGCATATAACTTATCAATATATTAATATATTGATTATGATTATATTGCATTTATTTATTATAAAATTAACAATGGTTTCTAAGCATTTTTACATGCAATAAACTTTAAGGTACGTTCAGTAACTTTATACGCTAAATCTATACTTTACATTGCAGAGTCGAATGGAGAACCGCATGACTTTTCTTCTTTAAAATGGAGAAACGCACTGCTGATAAGTGTTCTTTAAAAATGGAAGAGAGGTCAAATATGTGCAGGAAGGATGAAGTATAACTTGCATTAACATAATATGCCATTCCTTATCAGATACTCAATTTAAATTGAAACTGTCGCAATAATTGAAGGAAGAGTATTGTTCAACGTTGTAATTAATTTAACTCAACGTTTTTGTTTCTGTTAAATTCAATAATCTTTGCTTATAAGCAACGTTAAACTATAAGTTATGTTAACATTTTCGCCGTTATTTGTTTGTATGAATCGCTTACGTTGCTGATAAAGTTTGACTTGTAATAATGGCAATAACTTTGGATGCGTAGCGTATTTATATATATATATGTTAATAAACATACATGCCTTTGCATTTTAAAAGCATGATTTCACAATATAAATTTTACTTAAATACATATATTTCATTTTTTTTTTGCATTGATATCTAAGTTCTATCCAGCTAAGTGTTTGTGTAGTTGTTCCATATGTGTTCGCCTTCCTTTTTGTTGAAAATGCGACAGAGAATATTGTGTGTTGTCCTGTTCTTGATATAATTGCAAATAGTAATTTTGATGGTTTTGTTTCCACTTCAAAAAATACAACACAATCAATTGTTTCTACAATCATCGACATTACGTCATCACGTTAATTATGGCAAGAATACAACCGGAAGTTCCGCAGCACCAGTCGAGGACTCCAATTCAAGGCCCATGTATTTCAAAAGCAAATGCTCGACAGACATTACACTTAACAAAGATATGCTCAGCCAAGCAACCTGGATTCCCGTTGACACCAGCAATTCTACGTTCGTGTTTTCTGCTTACTACGAACACGCAGCCAAGCATGTGGTACTCGTGGGGCTCAAATCAAGTGAAGTTGTAGGTACATGCCAACTGTGGTTCGCGCATGGAAACGGGACGTTCGAAAGAATGGAAGAGAGGGCTTTAGAACTGTATCAAGATCTTACACCATACAATGGACAAAGGTCAGTGAGTTGATTTCTTTTATAAGGCCCGTACTTATAAAATTGTATTCACCTAGCTCAAAGTGTCAATAATTGTCTGTACAAGTCTCTACCGATTATCGCATGAGGACTAAGGTTTACTCTCAGTCTACCGACATCCATCTGTCTGTCCGTTCATATAGTCAATTCGTCCACAAATGAGGAATCTTTCCTTTCCCAAAATGTACTGCAGATAATTTAATTAAACTTTGAATTTATATGTGATTATTATGTCCGACATGTTGTTTGTCCCTTAAAACCCCATTTTAAATTGGTTTTACTACAAAAAGATAACATTTGATAATTTAAGAACCCAAAAAAAGTATAACCTAATCTCATGAAGCTTGTTATTCACATTCGGCAGTAGATTGCCAATTATTTATCTGCCAATCCGTTATTTCGTCTGACAATCCGCATACAGTAAGATAGCTCAAAACGTAAATTTGGATCTTACTACGAACACTGGTATTTATAGAACAATTGGTATTACCAAGATCGGACGATCCTTCATTTCTTAAGAGGTTTTATATGCGATAACAGTTTCTTATACTAGAAATACAATGAATAATTAAATGCAAAAGTAATAACAAACTTTGTATAAACATAAAGATTAATGTGATATTAATGTGTTTATGATTTTTAATCACAAAACATCAAACGTCTGACGAATGTTTGAATATGACCAAAGCTTATGTATGCAGTGACCAGCGGTATCGATAATGACTTCTACTATGACCTGATATTTTACAGATATGTTTCGTATCTTTTCCGATGTTCTTCGCCGAATGGACAGCCAGCGTATGCGTCAGTCGTCCAAACGAGCTGCCAACAACCGTCTAAACTGATTGTTGTAAAAGTGTCCGAAACACCAAAGTCGTACAAACGAAAGTTTACGGTATGCCTGATGCCGTTGTTTGGAAATTTCAGCGACGCTCATTCGCTTGTGGAATGGGTTGAACTTAATCTCTTATTAGGGGCAGAGAAGTTTTTTGTGTACGATAATTCATCAGCTGAAAACATACGTTGTGTTTTAAAAATGTACGCGGAGCGAAACATAGTCGAAATTGTGCAATGGCCAATACCAGTTAAAGATGTTCACTATGTAGGACAAATCGCGCAGCTTCAGGATTGTTTGTTTCGCAATAAACCAGAATCTGAATTTATCGTTAATGTGGATATGGATGAGTTTATAATTCCCAGGAAGGACAACGTACGTACGTGGTCGGATTTCGTAGCGAATTCGAGTTCTGGAGCATTTATTTTTCGTAATACATTCTTTCTTAAGGAAACTTATGACGAGAACAGTTCAAGCAATGCATTGGCGAAACAATTTAAGCTATATTCGTTGCTGTTATCGAAACATGAACCAAAAGTCTGGGTGCATGGGCAGCGCTCAAAATATATTGCTAGAACATCGATGGTAACATGGCTTAGGGTGCATGACGTCCTACAATCGAGTTCGCAAATAGACTTGGTTTCTGAAGACCAGGCGATGTTGTTTCACTACCGGTACTGGGAAAACAAGAATGTTAATACTGACAACTTTGTGACCGATGACACAGTGATACGAAAATACGGAGAAACTTTAGTCGCTAACGTGAAACGGACTTGGACTGAAATTGAAGCGCATCGTTTGAAACATTGCGAACCTTCTTCTAAAAACACATCATAATCAAACAGGAGATACATTTAGTACAAATCAAATTTTACGTTAAATGTGTATTGAGATTAAAATAATACCAGATGAATCATAACGGCTGTATTATTTCTTGAACGTTATGTTTGCTACTTAAATGTTTAACAATACTGTATATTCGCAATTACATGATTTATGGTCAATAACCGTATTTGTTAGTGCAAGTTAAATCATCGTTCTTATGAATGTATTATACCTGGATATACGTATGTTTATTAACGTGTATGTACACTCGTTATTGGCTCGATAGCGCTTCTGAATTGCACACATACGTGATATTACATTTGCATTAAAGTAAAACTATAGAATTTATGTAACGGTATGGCCCGTTAGTGCCGCTTTTTTGCAGATGACATTTTTACACAGTATTGCTTAGTAGCCATGCATTCATTAAACGATTATTCAAAGCCGGTCTTAATTAATGCGACGCTTAACATGCATTGTGTACAATCTGACAATTTAAATAAAACACATCCTATTACATAATTTTCGTTAAGAAATGTTATCATGCTATACATGTGAACCGCATCAAATCAAACAATGTGTACGAGTATGTATGCAGTTGTAGTCCCGTTTGATTTCGGGCGATTCCTATAAAGCCAGATGTTCATGTACCGTCTACTTATGTTCTAATATTTAATCCAAATGGGTATAATAAATGGATACATATCTATGAATGTTCAGTTAATCATTGAATAAACATAATTACAGCAAATATTCGACTATTATAGCTTTATATTGACTTCTTTATGCAAGTTCATCTTGTCTGGTACACTTGTTGTCTTGCTAAAATCAATGTTTACAATACCACTAACATAACTGACTTTGGCATATATTTAGCAGATACTCAGTTTCGAACGTCGTGGCTCAACCCTTTTGAATAACTCACCAGGCCCAAGAGTAAACGTTACCTGAATGTCTTCAAATATAAAACTGTTTATGTGTGCAATGGTATATTAAAAGTGATATTATGGGCATTTTTCACTGTTGAATTGAGCTGAAAAGAATTAACAGGTCAAAATAGTTAGTTAAAATGTGGTTACTGACCAATTATCTGCAACTCATCTTGCTACCAGTTTTTTATGAAAAATATATATTATATTCGAAATTTTTCATGACTGGACAGTCCTCTAAGCCGAAATGATCCGTGAAACAAAATAGTGTCTTTGTGTCGTATGAACGAATCTGCACTAAAACTAAATTTAGATTCACATCGTAAATCGAATCATTTCTGTCGTCAGTTGTCAAAACGAAAGTACGGTTGATATTCAAATGCATTATTTTTCCTTTTCCGGGATATTGTTTTAGTTTGTTGATGCTGCATTAACAAATATAAGTATATATGTAGTGAACACACCAAAACTAAACAACGGTTGCGATTGACACCTAAAAACTGTTAGATGCCCATAATATCACTTTAACAGATGACTTGACATGTGAAAAAGCATACACATTTTGCCGAAATTACCATACAAGTAAAGCTAAACTGGGTGAAAACATAGGTCGGTACATTCTGAACTTTCAGAACAGAACATACATGTATATTTTTTACATCAACTGAATAATTGCAGTTCATCGTTACATATACTGAAACATGATAATTAAGCATGCAAGTGATTGCAATTCGAAAATGAACTGTGTAGTTGTAATTAAGCTAGCTTTGACCATTCACATTTATATCAGTTTGCCACCACCAATCAATGTTTATTTCATTTCGTTTAGTTTTGAAAATGGGAACCAATGCATTAATATTTACACATTTTGCATATAACCATACATCGTGAAAAAACAACATTCTGAATCAAGTCTCGTACCTTTGATAATCGATAATTACTTACTCTCACACTACACTATATGGTTTACCTTTAATTGCGTGGTTAATAGTGTACTGTACTTAAAGGAAGTTATTGTTTGGTAGTATGCTATTTGATTATATAATTGAAGTTTTTTTATAACGTATGAATATATATAAGGTCGCGCCAAAGCATTTTGTTCGTCTGCAATACGACAACATAAACATCTAGCGGGCATGAGCTATTAAGCGCAGACTCGAGAGGAAAAAATACTTTCGATGAGCCGATCAGCTATACAGAAACGTCTGTCATAGCAAGAGAGGCAAGCTTCGTTTAAACCTTTTAATTTCATAGTGCTTCGGACGCCAATCATGAAAATGGTTTTAAACTGGTTTATCAAAAGAGTTTTCGAAATGAATTATGAAGACATACATGAATAAAGGCTCCCGATATAACGTTAACGCCTATTACGGATCATGCTTAAATGGCGTTTAATAAGTGTGGTTATATTTATTTATTGCTGTCTTAAGCATTTGATTTTAATGAAATTTCCCAGATTCATAACAGGATTTAAAGCATTTTCTATAAAATCATTGCATTCTATTAATAGCTAGAATCGAAATTATTTACACAACAGGGGATGCTACTGTACGAACAATTATCAATCCTTTTATGTCGAGTTTTCTCCCTTTAACGACAATTCTACTAAGAGTTACTCGCTTTGATTTAGGACTATGATTTTACGTTTGTCCATTGATTGTTTTATTTAAGATTTTAAACTATAAAACAGATAAATATGAGATGACAGCCCGGATCCGTTTTCTAGTGGTAACAACAATAGATAATTGTGCCAGGACACAGGGTTCACAGACTCGAACGCTAGCTGAACCTTTTCCTTCAATGTCATAATTCGAGCGAGAGAGATGTAGTGTAAAATTTCATTAATGTCATGCACTAAATTTATGTACTTGCAACTATGACCCGTGAACAAACTAAAACGTGTTCTTATACTGTAGCGGTGCATATCAAGACACATCGGGCTTCGGTGTCATGTACTGTGTCAGAGCACCTTTAGACAAATCGGGCTCGATGTCATGTAATATGTCACTGCTTTTCAAGACAAATCGGGCTCGATGTGATGTAGCGCGTCTAAATACAAATCAGGCTTCGGTTTCATGTACTGCGTAAGTGCTTCTCAAGACAAATCGGGCTCGATGTCATGTACTGTGTCAGTGCGTCTTAAGACAAATCGGGCTGCGGTGTGATGTACTGTGTCAGTGCGTCTACAGACAAATCGGGCTTCTGTGTCACGTACTGCGTCAGTGCGTCAACCGACAAATCGGGCTTCATTGTCATGTACTGCGTCAGCGAATCTCAAGACAAATCGGGCTCGATGTCATGTACTGTGTCAGTGCATCTAAAGACAAATCGGGCTTCGGTGTCATTTACTGTGTCAGTGCATCTCAAGACAATTCGAGCTTCGGTGTCATGTATTACGTCAGTGCGTCTCAAGACAAATCCGCCCTGGTGTATCGGCATGTGTAAACGTTCTTTCGTGTGTGTTAGTATGTGTGTGTGTGTGTGCTTGCGCGCGTGCCACTTATGTTAGAAGCAGATGCACCAACTACTGATCGAACCGGACATCCACGGAAATAGACAATAAGGTGCAGGCGGTCGATGAATACGCCCAATGTTGTCAAGGTTGTTATGCCTACCCGTCGTTGTTCTTAATATAAAAACAATACATTTTTCATTTGCAATAGGGTATACGTGACATAATTGTATGATACAGACTGAGAGAAACGGAGTCAAACAATGCCGCAGATGTTAGGTGGAGACTTAAGGGTACAACGGAAGGTATCTACAATCAATCGATTCTCGTGTTGATCCACATCCGTTATTATTTCAATTCTCTGAATCTTAAGTGACCACTGAAAAACAAGTTTCTTATGCACACTATTCTTCCGGTCGGTATATGTATTCCTTCAGAAAAATAGCATAAAAAATCTTATTTAAACATTGACCCAGTTTGTGTTCAAACAATATGTTGGATAGTAGTATGATTTTTTTAAAAGGAACAACACCATTGGTTATATTTCGCATGTGTTAATTAAAAGACGCATATTGTTTTCTCATTTCGAGCATTATTATGAAAATTGATTCTTGCTACACACGTTAGTTTAAGAATAGTAATAATATAACTAAATGCATTTAAAGAAGAATATTAGTCTTGCATATGCGCCTTGTTCTGAGATAATTGTCTTAATGCATGTGCGCAAAGTGTCATCCCAGATTAGCCTGTGCAGTCCGCACAGGCTAATCAGGGACGACAATTTCCGCCAAAACTTTTCGGTACGGAGGGACTTCATTGAAGCTAAAAATTCCATAAAAGCGGAAAGTGTCGTCCCTTATGAGCCTGTGCGGACTGCACAGGCTAATATGGGACGACACTTTACGCACAAGCATTTTGTCCAGTTTTCTCAGAACGCGACTCATATCATAGTGCATAATTTGTTGCAAGTATCTGACGTGTCCTCTATCGAGAATCAAAGTCTTTACAACATCATAAATACCTCCTGTTAAGACATGCTCCCACTTCATTCATAAATCATTATATGCTATCAAACGCCCATTGTCGTAGCCAGGTGAGTAAAACTTAACACTAAGTAAAGAGGCATTGTTGTCATTCAGATTGTCTGTTTACCAAGGCGATGTATTCGTCCTACCGCCTCACCCGATGTTAACGAATACAGTAATTCTTTGTTATTTTGGATACATGTTAAAGATGCATCGATAAAATGTGTTATCGTTTTATAAATGGTGGTAACACAGATTCGGAAGTATATCAATATACGTAATTAAAGGGAGCAAATAATCTCCCCGTATAGACATATGATTGAAATAAATGTTTTGATATTAAAAATATTGTTTGATTTATAAAAAAAAACAACACTAAAACCTACTAAATGCAAATAAGTATAAAATTGTGTAATAACATATTGTTAGAAATACTTTCAATCTCATAGCGTCTGAAATACACTGCATATTCCTTTTTTCATCAGCTCACAAAACCTAAAATGTGGATTCCAATGAACGGTTTTACGCACTAGCGTTGATGTGAATTACCTTATTCGATATTAAGATTGCACAACTTGTATTAATATATGGAAAATGATGTTCGTATTTGAATACATAAAAACATCTAAAATGCTCCAAGTGCATTCATGTTTTGTGATGAATTTTGTTGTACAAAAAATGCATAAGTTTGCACCAAGTGTGTCTATGTTTTCAAATGATGTTTTTATTTCAATGTACGCATTAAGATGTTGATATACAATTATCAAAATAGGTGGTGCCGATCACTTGCTAACACCAACATTAAGTCAATTTTAAAAATGTATCATATTGATGTTAAAATGTGATTTTTTATAAAATCACCACAATGTTTCCCACTGGCTCAGGCATTTTTGCTAATAAAATACAAGCGTCTCTTAAACTGTTATAACAAATCTTAAATATTGTGTTTCAGTCCACGTCATGTTTGTTTAATAAAACACACACAACTACCAAATACATACAATACTCAATAAATCTCTAATAAAACTATAAAATAAAATTGTTTTCAATATAATCGTCATTTATTGTTTGTCAACTAACCCAACAACCATAATGTTTGTGTTGACCGTTACCTTTAAATCTATATATAGCAAGTTGTGCTTTCGAGCTGTTAATTTGATTTGAACAATTTATCTTATTTATTTATATAGCTTTTTATCACTATTGCTTCATTCGGTAATATTCTATCAACGAAATTCAAATGTTCTAACATGGACCATTATAGAATGTCCGAAATAAAAGTGCAATATTTCTGCACGTAAATGAATATCCTTAAAAAGCGACATACATCGTTTTCATATAAACCGTTAATAGCGACCTCCTTACGCTATTACATCAAGTAACTAGTGAAACCAAACACATGTCTTCTCATAGTATAAGATTTACTGTAAAATGCGTAGAAAACAAATTTCAAAGGCCGCAAATTGGACAGTTTCGAAACGTAACTTAAAGCGTTGACGTTATTTGCATAATCAAGACAGTGAATTGACAACGAACATAATAATTATCATCATGATAATAATTTTCATTATTAATATAAAGTATCATTATTGATAATAATCAGCTTCATTTATAAATACATTTAATAAAATAAAAAAGTATTGTTATTATTATTTATTCTGTATTAATTATTTTTGACACATTACCCTATTTTAATGTTGTGAATATATATAAGTCTACGATTCAGTTACGACACTGGTACGATTGAGTTACGACGAATCGTGGGGTTCGGTTGAAGTCTTGTGAATAGGGTCGCGAGTTCACTACGACGTGTAAGAATCTACTGCGACTGTACTACGAACGATGCAGACCGGTCACGACTAAGCTAGGACCTCACCGAACGCACCCATGAATAAGGCGCCAATATCTATTGATATTGATCTAAATCGGGAGAACCTTAGCGGGCTGGCAACTCACTCACTCGTGAGAGTCTTGATCTAAATCGCGAGAATCCTAGCGGGCTCGCAACTTATCTGGTGAACTCGTGAAAGTCTTGACAAAGTCGTAGCTGATTCGTAGATCACGTGATCACCAATTTCCCGATTGAGTCACAATGCCAAAGAACGCACTACGACGCTGTTACGAATCAACTGCGATTAAATTCAGTCTTAAAGGTCCTGGCCAAATTTTAAACACGTTTAAAATCTGGCCACGATTTTTCGTGAGCTCACTAGTTGCAAGAATCACTTACGACCGGCCCACGACTAGTTACGAATGAGTTAGGACCTTCGCCGATTGAGCTACGATTGTCCCCGACCTCAAAATATTGGAAATCGGGACAAATCGTGGGGAATCGGGTCGTAGTGGAATACCCCTATGATAGGCTTTTTGTGAGATGTATTAAGTTTATAATGTTTATTTTTTAATTGTAACACAGGCTTTGTTTTTGACCATTTACATACAAGAAAACAAAAAAGTGGTAAACTTAATCTAAGTTTTTAGTGGAAAGTTATCAATTGTAAATTTAAATGGGTTGTTCGTTATAATTGTGTATGCGATAAGAAAAGGTGCACATACAAATAAAATGTATTAGTATATTATATATAAAACCGTTTTACAAAATATTTAGGTCATACTTAAGCAATCATCAATAGTATTAACATTTAATAAAAACAACCAATTCCCAACCGCTCTAAATTTTTGAGTAAGAAATAAAAACCTTTTACACCATGATATTATATTAAAATCAAAGTATTGTCATAAACATTTAACAATTAAGCATTAAATGTCATAAATAAGTTAAACATTTACGTTACACTTTTCATTAAAGATACCATCTGAAAATTAAAGCTTTAATTGTTATTCGTAGCAACGTGTCGAGTCATATAATGCTTAATATTACTGCTACTTGTTAACGTTTATAATCAAATTCACTAAATAATCCAACATTTTATTTAAATGGTTTAATGCTGTTGTCATTATTATGGTTAACATATAACAAGTCAATGTGTTACGTTTAACACTATTACCTTAAATCAGTTTCCATTGTACCTAAAATCAATTTGTTTAAATATATTACATATGACTGAAAACACATAATTCCATGGGTTAAATATGTCCAGTAAATTAGTATTATCCAACTTTTACAGCAAATTCGGTTGATTAATGCCCCATTGATTAAATATCATCTATAATCAACGACACGTGCTACGTTGTTAGGCTACGTTCTAAACAAATGTAGTTCCTTGTATTTAACAACTCAATGTTATATTGATGTTATACAACTTTAGATTTGCAATTCAATATTAATAAAATTGTAATTAATAACGCACGACTCTTTGTCACAGAACGATGTTCTGATTAAAAGAAATGATTTTGTGATCAGCGGTTATTTTTGGGACGCGGAGTAATACAGTTACCTTGGTTACACTACAGTCATTATCAGAGTACGACAAACACTCATAAAAACTCGAAATTATCCAGTTAAACTAATTTTGTTTAAATAACAAGGTTTACTGAATAAAAAGTGGGATAACTAGAATAATAGGCTTTTTGTTTTCTAAGCCTCGCATGATAAACCTGATCTATAATCAACACTAACCTATTATTCTCTATTTAACATACGAGAGCAGCAGTTACACGAAGGGGAACAACTCCTCTCGTTTTAGTGTTGGCGTACACATGAATAATGTTCCTTTATTTATTAATGCTCGATATAAAAATTGTAAAATTTGTTTAAAGTGACATTTTCACGTTTTTGTAAAGTTGACGAAATTCTTTCACATTCGCACATTTTTGGTGTAGTTATGATATGATTGAGGATACAGTAATACTGAACATTTACCATGCTCTAAAATATCCATGTTATGCATCTTTTGACGAATTCAGAACCTGAAAATTATCAAGCGTTGCAACGCGAAACGATTGAATAATTTGGAGAGTGCTGCTGTTGTCGTTATAGTTTGTGACAGTACGAGGATTGCTTATATAAAGTATAAAATACATTACTAATTGTATGAGCACGGATGGTTGAGTGGTCTAAGCATTGGACTTTTACTCCAGGGGTCAGTGGTTCGAGCCCAGTTAAGGGTTTCCTTATTTTTTATCTTGTTTTTACTGGAGCTTCTAAGATCCAATGCTTACATTTTTCAGTATAAAGCGGGAAGCGGACAACGACAATGAGCGAGGCATGGTATTGTAATGCCATGGGGAGGGGGGGGGGGAAGAGGGTTAGGGTAAGGGTTAGGGGTCGGGTTTGGGTTAGGGTTAGCCTTAACCCATACCTTTAACCTAACCCGTCCCCTAACCATAACCATAACCTAACCATAACCCAGGGTTATCTCCCCTTTATCAGGCCTCGCTCGTTTAAATTGTCCTCTTTCCTAGAATTTAATGACGAGCTTCAATATCTGCCAAAATCTTTAAAAATGGCCCATTACATTGTAATATAAAGATTCTTTTGTTAGGGTCTGGATCTTAACACTGCGATTAACGTTCTTATACATACTATTCGTATAAAAACTTCGTTGTGTAATTTCTATTAAAAGAGTTTTATGTTGCGGGTATGCATATTGTTCTGTTATCTATCTCTGGGTAATGATTTTTTATTTCAACAAACAGTTATAAGTGTTTTTTGATAAATGGCTGGGTATAATTTTTTGATTTAATCAACGTATTGGTAATAATAATTCCTAAACCAAAATATTTGTGTAATTATTCCTAAATCTCTATCATGGTAATTATTGTTTGTTTTTACTTCGTAAATTGGTTCAAAGCCAGAACCAACACCTTTCAATAGATGGAGCTGCTGGTGAAGGTACCGCTAAGCAACTTGCTGCGATTTGCTTGTCCGTGGTTTGTTGGATTACTCAGTCTGTGTTTTTTCACATTGCTCTTTTTTTGTTGATTTGCTCACTTCTGTGATTGTATTTCTCTGGTCTGTGATTTGCTGCATTACTCTGGGTTTGTGGTCTGTGATTTGTTGCTTTTCACACTTTTGTGATTGCATAAATCTGGTCTGGGGTCTGTTGGTTTACTCTAGTCTGTGATTTGTTGCATTATTATGATCTGTCATTTTAGTGCATTTATCTGGTATTTGATTTGTTGCATTACTATCTTCTGTGGTGGTACTACTCTGGTCTTTGATTTCGTGCATTACTTTGGTATACAATTTGTTGCATTACTATCTTCTGTGATGGCACTACTCTGGTCTGTGATTTCGACAATTATTATTGTATGTGATTTGTTGCATTACTTATAAGTATATTAAGTATATAAGTATATTAAGTATATTAAGTATATAACTTGTTTTATTTGCGATAACGGCTTCGTTGCGATGCGTACACAATTTTGTGTATAGGTGAATTTCATCTTACTGTGTATATGCATTTAGGATATGATTGTATTTTACTAAAAGCATGTATTGTTGATTATGCAAATAAATCATCCGTTAACCGTTAAATGGTGAGTTTTACAATCTGATTTTCATTTTTACTGAAGACATTTACCGACTCAATGACAAAAACAAACAACCAACACCATAAAATATATACCATTGCTCGCATTTTATGCGAAGCATTTTTTTCAATTTTCGCTTCTACATCACTATATTTATGTATTTTGCTAAAAGCATGTATTGTTGATTATGCAAATAAATCATCCGTTAACCGTTCAATGGTGAGTTTTACAATCTGACTTTCAATTTAACTGAAGACTTTTACCGAGTCAATAACAAAAACAAACAACCAACACCATAAAATATATACCATTGCTCGCATTTTATGCGAAGCATTTTTTTTTAATTTTCGCTTCTACATCACTATATTTTTATTAACTATAAGCTAATATTTGCTCGTAGAAAACTTATGTTTATAGTATAACTTAAACGTAATGCTTGTGATTTAGATATGAACACGAAGTAATGACTTTTATTATGCATTTATCGTTGATGCAAAGCTAGTAAAGAGTTAAATGTGTTTGTAGCAATGCCCGTATGTGCCTATTTTACTGCTCCGTCAAGCAGGGAACAAGCGCTTGAATAAATGTACGAGTGCTTCGTCAAGCAGGGAACAAGCGCTTGAATAAATGTACGAGATTTTACGTGTTCCGTCAAGCAGGGAACAAGCGCTTGAATAAATGTACGAGATTTTGTACTGCTCCGTCAAGCAGGGAACAAGCGCTTGAATAAATGTACGAGATTTTACGATTGCATTGTCATGTGATCTTTTGATGAGATATATCGTCAGTGCATGCAAATATAACCACCATTGACGATTGATCACTAGTTTAAGCTGGCATAAAAATTTATTGGCATAAAACTAGTTTGTTCAGACATTTTGGTGTGAATATATTATACAACATTAATATGCGTGCATTGTTGAACACAAAAAGCACACATATATCAGCGATGAACACGGTTTAGTATTTGCATTTAACATTAGACAATGTGGTTTCCAACAAGCTTTTTAATATCAAGAATAACGTGTTTGATATTGGTATATTTATTTTGAAATGAGATTTTCACATTTCTGAGCACAAAAACATAAAGTGACGTGTATAACTGTATGCAAATATATGGACAACAATGTCTGAGTTGGACTCAGAATTTTAAAAGGCACATAGTCCGGGATAATGGTCTAATGTGAACACTGTTGTATGCACATTGAATTCAATGTATTTTAATTAAGTCAATTTTAGGGTTGCATAACAGAAGTGTTTATGATGTATATGCATAACTTTTCTATAATGTAAACAAAGTTAAATGCATAAATGTACAACAAGTATCTTGTTTATGATTTGAATACATACTTATTATTTTGATATTATAGAGAGGCGCGAATGACCTAAAATTGACGGCTGTGAATTTTGAAACGACATTTCCGCTTATTCCATTCATTGCCATCCAGTCGGGCCATGATGTGAATGTGGAGTAGGAGCCGTAGAAATGTGCTTGAGTCGGGTCTTTAGAAAGTTCTTCGTAAGGAAAGATGAAATTGAACAGGTTTAGCCTCAAGGCGTCCGTGGGCTCTTCAGCTGGCGAGTTTGCTCCGATCAAGCCAACGGCTTTGAATGAAGGTTTGTCGATTGTGTACATTGAATCCTTGCTGAACGAATGGCTTACATTTAATAATTGATTATAGGTCCGTGTCTAGTGACTGTCCAGTAATCGGATTATCAAACGCTTTCAACGCTTCTCCCGTTGTATGGTTTAGCAAAACCAGATCTCAAATAAATTGGAGAGAATAATCGGTGTGAGATCGGTGTGGGTGTGGTGGAATTGTCATGTGAATGACGCCCTTGATATCAAACAAAAAATGGGATGAAACTCCTGCTATCTCAGACTTTGCAGATCCGGTTATTCTCATGGTAAGATTCCCTTTTGTAAAAAAAATTCTGACGCGTGTGGCCATGTTGTAAAAATATGCTCTGGCATTTGACGAAATGTTTACATTCGGAACTATAATGTCAGGTAAACCCGCAACTCGACGCTGATCAATTTTTTCTTCAACACCGTCCAAGATTTTGCGATCGGTTGTTCATCAATGGAAGGCGCGGTCTGATATTTAGAAAAAAATTGATTTTATCAAATTCATAACAGCCGATGACACGCACTGAAGGCCATCCATGCATTTCCAGACAAGAGTCGTGTAGAAGAGCGAACCCGGCGTTGTAGACAACTCCATCCACGGCAGGAACTCGGACTTGCGCCTCCATGTACCACACATGGGAATGCTCTTGTCATTCGATTGCAGATCAGGTATGTTTACTATGTAGGAGAACAGCTCAAATGCGTCATATATTGTACCCGCTGAATACTGTTTGTACTTGTCGGATGTTAACGGATTCGGATATTCCAGCAAATAATCAGAATTATAAATGGACACTTGTGGTTGATGTTCTGGTAAAACAAATGACTTGGGAGCACTGTCTATTATACCATTTACCGGATCGTTGGCGACGTAAAATACCTCACTGGCTATTCCACTGATAGAGTTACTTAATACTTGCAATACATCATATGTAATTGGATGCCGGGTAACTACAAATTCACGAAACAATCAAAGACACGTAGAATCGTTTTGAAGAAGTTTTCTGTTTATAGTGTAGCCTTCGAAATTGAAAAGTTTCTGTAAACTGTAGTCGCTAACCTTTGCATAGACTGATCCGTTGAAGTAGTATACTGTATAAACGTTAGGGTCCAGGGAGCCACCACTGCGAATGAAGTTCTCAAGGTCGGTATAGCAACGATGGTGGAAACAATATTCATCCAACGAGAATAAGTATATCCATATTAAATCGTGCTTACAATGAGATGTATATGCTGTCTATTCGTCTCAATGTCAAATGTACATCTGAGAAGAGAATTCGACAGTCATGTTATATCAAGGATACAATAAATTATTATCTGCGCATATCTTAGATCAAACTTGAAGATGTATTGTTCGATGTAATGTTGAAACTTAACATATGAACACCGTTTGAGTGATCACCAAAGATACTCGCAAACAAAAATTAAGCTCAAAGGGCTGGTCTTTGCAATGCGATTTTTGTGCTGCGTGAATACGTTTTATTGGCCTGAAAAAGGATATCATGCTATTCAAAACAAAAAAGTAAAGTTTAATTCACACTATGTTTATATTTGAACTTCCTTCAGACTTTTTTTAAAATAAGGAATATACAGTGGAACCCCTCGCAACCGGACATCCCCAGGGCGACCAAGTGAAATTTCCGGTTTTGAGAGGATTCCGGTTTAGAGGGAAAGTTGACTTTTTTACTTTCAGAAGGTCAATTACATAGCCTAATGTGGAAAAACACATACTTTCAGCAAATGTTAATAGTTTATTTATATATAGCATGCATTAATAGTGCAGCATCTTGAGTGTAGGTTTAGGCAACATCTCTGACTCTTGATTTTGTCTTCTAGAGACATTTCCACGCGCTTTCGCTTAGGAGGCGGTTTGAACATTTTTAGTCTTTCTTATCCTAATTGCCAAGTTGAAAATCTAAATGAATATCTATATGAAACTGTTTCAAGAAATCTGCAAATTACCATTTTATATGACACTTAATTAGCAATTGTAATAAATTTACTCAATTTCACTGAAGATAATGTCAAACATTTATCCTACGTATGCATTGTCTTTGAAAAAAAAGTTTATATGATAAAATATAATAACACTCTTAATACATAAATAGTTTATGATATGTGTGTTAAGATATGGACTTGAAACACAAGAAATCCAATATTAAGCAATTTTATTTCCATCAAAACGCGTATGCTAATGAAAAGTTTACTTACACATGTATTGCAAATACATTGCAAGTATTGTAAATGTAGTTCCACTTAAAATGTACACAAAGAGCACAGTTGAGATAAAATATTTTAAAAAAAACACCATTTTACTGCAAACAATATCACTTATTCACACAGCGTACTTCTAGTTTGCCATGAAGGTATTCATCTTTTTCAATGGTTTCGATTAGGCTATTAACACGTTAAAGGAAAGTAATAAAAACATGTTCGCTATTCAACCTCTACAAATGATAGTCTGTCCATAAAGTAAATTGAGCAAGTCTTCGAATTGAACAAGTCAGTATTCATAATACTTCAAAAACTAACGTTTGCCGAGTTGTCTTCATAATCCTTATGTCAATATATAAAATAATGCATCATAAGTTATCAGGTACATGTCCTCGATCGTTAATCCGAATATCGGCCATACTAAAGAGTTGGAACACTTTGCTAATTTTTAATTCTAACATTTTTAATAATTAAAACACATGTGGCAAAATATCGAAATGTTTATATTAATATACATGTGAAGGTATACCTCACGTTTTTCGCCAAGCAGGTTTTACTTGAAATATAGTCCATAAATGTGTTCTGGAGTCTTTGATTTCCAATCCACTGGTTAGAACTTTTGCCACGAGGTCAGATATATTTTCAAATGTCTAAACCAAAAAAAACACAATAATTTTAAATGAGATAATTAACAAAAGCACTACACGAAAGAAGAATATGTTTTGTTATTCAATAATGCTGGTATTTGTACTTGCATATATTTCTCCTTGAATTTACTTTATATAATGAGAATTACAATAATTATCAAATATTTTCAAAATCATCAACGACCATTCTTGCATCATTTTGCAATAACGGAAGCATCAACTGAAAATAAAATGGTATGTTAAACCGGTAAGAAACATATTCGGGTTTATGGTCAGCCGATGTTATGTGCGACATCATTATTTTTCTGTGTACCTGCATCTCGAATTCCTTGAAATGATACACGTCCCCAGTTTTCATTATCATCAATTTCTTGATGCGGCAGTGTTCGTCCACAAACTCCAGTGTGAAGACATGCAGCGATCCGCCCGGTTCAGCAGTATTTGTTGTAGCCTGTCTCACAAGAAATGTTCCGGGCTAGGAGAAAAAGAGATATCTGTATGAACTATATTCGTTAAATATATACAACAATATATGTAAAATGCTGGCATGTAATATAAACATATCCGAACAAATGATTATGTTTCGGTTTGAAATTAAATATCACAGTGTTTAAATATGAAGGTTTGTCCACTGTTAATTTAAAATCATTTACGGCCATTGTCCTTTATTCACGGATATAAAATGCGTTTGTTTTTGGAATATCATAACATTATGTACTTTGCTATGAGCTCCCCTCCGGTAAATAAGTGTAACCATAGATGAGTGCAATACGGATACATTTGAACAAATATGCCATTTGTGGAAGCGTCTTTAGTGGACAAAGTAGTAACACGAGGTCGCGAAACACGGATACATTTGAACGCACATGACATTTGTAATATCGTCTTTTGTGGATAAAGTAGTATCACAAGGTCGCGAAACATGTTTATCAGATACGGAATCATACAATTTATCAATTTTGACTTAAATGCTGATTTTTGCATGTAATGCCTTCAGAAAACAAAAACAAAAACCACAGTGAGATGAACAGTAAAGATAGAATTTCAAACAAGCGAGCATGAACGTTCAGCTGTATATTTGGTCTTTGTTTAGAACACATCAAGAGATAAGAACCATCGGTTCGTCGAATTGAGAGTGAACCTCATTCATAAACAACCAACTTTTTGCTAACAAGAATGGTTTACATTTAATACTTAAGCGTGCTTTTGTTTTTGCGTTTATTTTCTTTTGACGACGATAAGAGCATTGAGCTGATGGGTACAGAAGAATGTGGTCAACACAAACTATCAAAATGACTTGTAATTCCTAAAACCGCATAGTGATAAGGTATTTGAAATTCGAACCTTCGATGAAGCATTTGCCATTCCAAAAAGGCGTTGTCATGTACCTATACGAAATTAATCATTATGTTAAGAAAATAATATGCTTACGAATCCTATTGTTTTCCATATTTGTCTTACATAGTAAGAAAAAAATAACTCAGGTCGTGAATACAAACGTTACTTCTGAGGTACATGCCAACAAGCGTGATTCTATATGATTTTAAAAATAATTGGGTATAAATATTTCTTTAAATACATAACTATTCTTCGAATCTCTTACCGGTTTTCTTTCGAGTTCCTCTTTGGCTTCTTTTTTGCCAAGCTGTCCGCGATACCATTCACAATCTTGAATGCCTGTCGAGTATATCAATGTTAAAGAAAAAGAAATGAACTTCGATATGTTAATATTAGAACTCGGATATATGTTTAAACAAGAGCACCGCCTTGCGGGTGCAGACCGCTCATCTATTTTCTTTTTAAAGGTGAAAGGACTCTCATTTTCAATCACAAAGGAGGGAGGGGCGGAGTGAAGAGGGGTGTATAGTGTGGGGGTGTGGAATTTATTACATTATCTTCCAAAAATGCGAAAAAAAAACGCAAAAAAAAAATCGGGGGGGGGGGGTGGGGAGTGGGGGGGGGATTTTTGGGTGCGATGGTTGGACGGTATTTCAAAAATAAAATAATAAAAATAAATATTTGTGTTTTTTAACCGTTTAAAAAAAAAATGGGGGGTGGGGTGGGGGGGGAGGGTAAAGTGTGAGGGTGTGGTTGTAATTTGTGAGATGATCTTAAAAAAAAAATTTAGGGGGGGATTCGGGTGGGGGAAGAGGGGGGTGGGAGGGGGATTCTTGGGTGCGATGGTTGGACGGTATTTCACACATAAAATAATAAATATTTGTGTTTTTTAACAGTTTCAAAAAAAAATTGGGGGGGATGGGGTGGGGGGTATAGTGTGAGGGTGTGGTGGTCATTTATGAGATGATCTTTAAAAAAAATATATAGGGGGGGAGGGGAGGGGGGGCACAGGGGATGGTTTGGGTGGAGTCTATTGTGGTATGTCAGGTAAGAGTAGTTTTGTCAAAGTATCCATCAAATCTAATCATAAATAAAGAAGTAATGGCAATTTTAGCAAAATTTAATAATTTTACCTTGAGAGTCAAGGTCATTCAAAGGTCAAGGTAAAATTCAACTTGCCAGGTACAGTTACCTCATGATAGCATGAAAGTATTTGAAGTTTGAAAGCAATAGCCTTGATACTTAAGAAGTAAAGTGGATCAAAACACAAAATTTAACCATATATTCAAAGTTACTAAGTCAAAAAAGGGCCATAATCCCGTAAAAATGACAACCAGAGTTATGCAACTTGTCCTGGGGGGGTGGGGTGGGGGGGGAGGGTAAAGTGTGAGGGTGTGGTGGTAATTTGTGAGATGATCTTAAAAAAAAATTAGGGGGGGGATTCGGGTGGGGTGGGGGGGATTCTTGGGTGCGATGGTTGGACGGTATTTCAAACATAAAATAATAAAAATAAATATTTGTTTCTTTAACAGTTTCAAAAAAAAAATGGGGGGGTGGGGGGTATAGTGTGAGGGTGTGGTGGTCATTTATGAGATGATCTTAAAAACAAAAACAAAAAATAGGGGGGGGAGAGGGGAGGGGGGAGGGCACAGGGGATGGTTTGGGTGGAGTCTATTGTGGTATGTCAGGTAAGAGTAGTTTTGTCAAAGTATCCATCAAATCTAATCATAAAAAAAGAATTTATGGCAATTTTAGCAAAATTTTATAATTTGAAGGTCATTCAAAGGTCAAGGTAAAATTCAACTTGCCAGGTACAGTAACCTCATGATAGCATGAAAGTATTTGAAGTTTGAAAGCAATAGCCTTGATACTTAAGAAGTAAAGTGGATCGAAACACAAACTTTAACCATATATTCAAAGTTACTAAGTCAAAAAAGGGCCATAATCCCGTAAAAATGACAAACAGAGTTTTGCAACTTGTCCTTTTACTGTACCCTTATGATAGTTTGCGAGTGTTCCAAGCATGAAAGCAATATCTATGAATCTATGTGGACCAAAACACAAAACTTAACAAAATTTTCAATTTTCTAAGTATAAAATAGGGCACATAATTCTGTCAAAATGCCAGTCAGAGTTACATTACTTTGCCTGCACAGTCCCCTTATGATAGTTAATAAGTGTTGCAAGTATGAAAGCAATAGCTTTGATACAGTAGGAATAAAGTAGACCTAAACACAAAACTTAACAAAATTTTCAATTTTCTAAGTATAAAAAAGGCACATAATTCTGTCAAAATGCCAGTCAGAGTTACATTACTTTGCCTGCACAGTCCCCTTATGATAGTTAATAAGTGTTGCAAGTATGAAAGCAATAGCTTTGATACAGTAGGAATAAAGTAGACCTAAACACAAAACTTAACCAAATTTCCAATTTTCTAAGTATAAAAAGGGCACATAATTCTGTCAAAATGCAAGCCAGAGTTATCTAACTTTGCCTGCCCAGTCCCCTAATGATAGTAAGTAAGTGTACCAAGTTTGAATGCCATAGCATTGATACTTTCTGAGAAAAGTGGACATAAACGCAAAACTTAACCAAAATTTTCAATTTTCTAAGTATAAAAAGGGCACATAATTCTGTCAAAATGCACGCCAGAGTTATCTAACTTTGCCTGCCCATTCCCCTCATGATAGTTAGTAAGTGTACCAAGTTTGAATGCGATAGCATTGATACTTTCTGAGAAAAGTGGACCTTAACGCAAAACTTAACCGGACGCCGACGCCGACGCCAACGCCAACGCAAACGCCGACGCCAAGGTGATGACAATAGCTCATAAATTTTTTGTCAAAAAATAGATGAGCTAAAAATAATGACTATTCCTAGTGCAAGGTATAAATTAAACTCATTCAAGTTACTTCATCAATTCTCGTTTACAAATGGTCACGTACGGTCGCGTCTAGAAGAGTGCGAAGATGTTCTGAATCCCGAATCATCAGAGAGCGGTTGATTCGACCCGGGAAGTGGTGCGGGTTGTACTGTCAGTGTAGCGCGATGGGTCGGGACATGCGGTGGTACGGGTGGCACTTGCGGTACTGGTGTACGTACCGGGACAACGGTGCCAATGCGAGGAGAACGAGGTGGTACAATAGGCAAAGTGGAAGGTGACGTTGGAATGGCTAAATAAAAGATACACACCAGAATTAATGTGACGTTCGATTGAAAAGAAATAACAGGCTAAGTTAAAAAACGATGAACACAATGCTGCATCACAATGTTTTAAAGAAACTGAATGCTTTAGACATCATAACATAATTTGCACATCAGTCGAAAAAGACACATTCAAATACTTTATCATTGCTGAATTTATAAATCTGTAAAGGCGTTCAATTATTATCCCTTATTTAATGTTTTCTATTTGGTGCGCCTAGCGCATGGCTGTTTAGTATTTAACATAATCTATTTAAAAAAGATTGAATTCAACATGTTAAAAAGATAACTGCACCACTATGTTTCGATAAAATACTATTAAAAATACTCGTCGCTCTTTACCTTTCTGGTGCGTCGGAATCTCCAGTTCTTCATTCTTTGTTTCCTGATATAAGGGTTCATTTTCCTCTTCCGTCCATATACCTGGTATAACGTCGTCTTCAGGATTCACTTCCTCTACACCAGTAACATTACACGGTGCTAAAATTGTCAGAAATAAATTATTTGTGTACGCTATACTGTCCAGTATAGCTCATTAATACACGTTACTGTGATACGTATGTGAGTTACTTTTAAAATTAAGGAATTAATATAGTAACCTAAGGAGCGTCCACACGCAGCATATAACCAATTTTATCTAAACGTCCATTTGATTCCTGTATCGGTGTGTTGGATAATTATGTACCTGGTAGTGTAACAAATAACTTACTTCGCCCCGTGATGTAACTATATATGGATTCGTCGCTCTGGTACATCCAGTCACAAAGCGAGGCGTCGAAGTCATTAGACGAGTCACGCAGAAAATCGCAAACTCTGTGGTGGCTTAGGACAAGTCTTTCTAAATCTTCAAGTTTTCCCTCTATAAATAAACACTCGAAGCTCATTTTATGATGTTATGTGTTTAGCCACAGTGTGAGTGTGAGCAATGAGTACATACACTGATGTATATAAAAAATAAACTATAACACAACTTTTTCATTCCAAACAAACTTATGTAAAATTTGACATACCATTAGAAACGGACACGTGCATTTATTTATAATAAACGTCAAAAATGTTCCGAAAAATATCATAATCCGCATCCAAAAGCATACTTTACGTCAATAGTGTAAGGATATGTTTAATAAACCGAATGAAAAAATGTTGTACATAATATTGAGATATTTCTTACCTCTTTTTTTAGAAAATCTCATTTTCAGTAGATCTGTATCTTCTGAAATACTTAGAATTTCATAATGACAGTCCTTCCATTCATCAGTGCCTTTTGTATTAGATACGTATGAATTTTCTTCAATGCTTCGCCTTCTTGCTCCCTTTCTGTTGTCATAGTCATCGCCGTGATAACTGTCTTCGTCCACATCACGTTTATATACATGTGTGTCATAATGGAGATTGTCGCTTTCTGACGAAGCCAACGACCCTGAATCCGTAAAGTAAGATTCCTTCTTGCCTTGCGATCTACATTTTTCTCTTTCTGACGAGGCCAACGTAGTCATTTCCGTAAAGATGGATTCATTCGTATCTGACGATCTGGATTGCTTTCTAACCTGACTACGGCGTTTGATCTCCAACCAAACTGAAAGCAGAAACACATTGGCATTCGTATCCAAACCTGGCAAACGAGTAATAAACGGTTAATTGATTTTGGAAAGAAGTCTCATTTAACTAATAACTATCCTGTGGCCAGGATAGTTATTTCCTAAAATTGAAATCGAAACAATCTAAGTTAATTGAAATTGTGTCGGTTACAGCCGACAGTTGGGATATATAAATAGAACATCACCCCCACCCCCAACAAAAACAAAACATGTGAAAGCAACTACAAAATAACTTTTGTTTAAAAACAATGATTATTTCAATTAAATGTCATGATAATGATACACACACCTTCGCCCTCCGAATCCAGAGGAATCACCTGCATATTCCGGGAGTCTTTCACCTGTTGTACTAACTGGTATACGTTCGAACTGACTCTAAGGTGTATCATGATATTTCTGTTGCCCTCTTGCTTGTACACAACTTTTTCCTGTGGTTTGTTCTTCGGTTCGCATATCAACATGAAATTTCTGTCCCCACACTGAATATATCTAGAATATACTTGTTCGCTGCCTTCTTTATTGCCACTTTCTCTGTGTGGCTGTTTTACGTTGGTTTCATCTTTAGTAGAACTATTACTACTAACATGTGTAATAGAAGGGTCCTCTGTATTTTCAACTGGTTGTTTACCGCGTTGATGAAAAGTATTTTGAGGTAAACTATAAATGTTGCTTTCTATTTCTCGCCGTACTTTTTCCAAATTGTCTCTCACTTTTTTCCAAGATGCAGATGTCAGCGCATAATTTGTCTGTGAACACACACTGGTACATTCATTTAAGGTAACAATTTATGGGACATAATGATAAAATATTCGCATTGCAATTACATAAGTTGCCACTTAGTCGTATGGCTGAATAACTTTTTTGCTGCAAATGTGTGTATCATTCACATTCCAATGCGTCCGCCTGTCGTTCCGTCTGTTTGTCGAACATTACATGTATCTCAGAACATTCAAAGTTCGGCGCGAGATATCAAAACTATGCCGTACCATTTGGGTCAAAAGTACAAATACACCAACAGCTAATAATAGATATCACCGCGGTGACAAAAGTTTTACCGCGGTGACAATTTTGTCACTGCGGTAACAATTTTGTCACCGCGGTGATATCTATTTAGTCACAGCGGTGACAAATTATGACTGTTGATATATTTTTATACCTGCTGTTACATTTATTTTTTTGGGTCAGTTTTCAAGCATTTTCCCCGTAACGAACCGAGATTATTTCAAGAAAATAATTAAATATTTAACAATAGTTTAAAATAAAATAAAACAGATGAATAAGGATAGTTGATAAGTTTATTCATTTTTTTTTCATATGTTTGTGTCCTTTTGTCCAAAGTATCACCGCAGTTACAAATATATCACCACAGTGATAAATTGATGACCGCAGTGATTTCTATTTGAGCTGTTGGCGTATTTGTACTTTTGACCCAAAGGGTACGTCATACAAAACTACTGATTTGTGACACGAACAGATGCGATAAGATTTGTAATTGATGATATATGCAGGCCCCCATATGGTTGACCTGCGTTTATAGTAGTTGCGTTCCGGTCTGATATGTTTTATGTATGTGTAGGCCTTCGATTAAATATTGTACTGCATCCTTTTCATGTAGGTGACAGGCGCATATTGTCATTATTGTATGGTATAGTGAATTATCGCCCATTTCATTCAACGCTCAAAGTCAATGAATATAAGTTGTGTCTATGTGAGACCTCAGGCGCTATTTGATTTTAAGCATTTTCACTAATAAAACTGTACATATTTTAAACTCATTTCCGTGTAATGATTTTTCAAGAAGTAATTTACCTAGCAATTAAGCTTCATATAGGTCAAGTTAAATAACCACGCACGATAAAACCATTAAACATTATGCTTTTCGATCGTTCATAAAGAAATATTGGTTATTTGAACATTCCAATTTGTGGTTTGAAACAGTGAAACATATCATCGGAAAATATCAATATATTTTACCAGTTCATTATTGTGACGTCATTGCGTCATTATTTCCGCGAAAGTATTATATAAGTGCAATCAAGTCTAATAAAGAAAACAATAAGTATGCACTCAGCCTCGTACAAAATTATACCTACCTCAGGAACACGTGTATTATCATCGATGCTTCCAGCGCTAAGATCGTTAAGTCCTTGATGATCCATGGCTATACTTGCTCCGAGTCAAGTGTATTTATTTTCCTTAAACGTACATCACCGGTAACCTACCACTGAAATATAAACAGAGAATTTACTCAAACAATGCAAATAAAACGACTTTTAACTGCTCATAAAACCATGTTGTACTCAGCTAAACAAAACATACTCCAATATTGAATAGTTTACATTAAAATACAAAAGTGATAAAACACACTATCGACGCACTTTCGATTTCATTGAATGCGTTTTCTCGTAGGGAACACAAAAAACAGTTGTTTATCCTTTACATGGTGTCGAATAATGTTTATCACAAACGTCTTGTTAAGAATTTATACCGCAAACCATGCTATGAATTCACAAGTGTCAAATATCAATTACTGAAAAGTTAGAATCGCGCGAATTTGTTTTTTCATTCAAAGAAGGTTTTGTATATTATTTTTGGAAACTTGACAACGTAGAGAATAGGATACACTAGACTACAGTGTGATAGTAGCCCCGATCACGACTATTTATATGACAATATCCGACAATGACATACTAGTTAGACATTCTCAAACAAGTGCCAGTTTATGATTACCGGTACTTGCGTTCGCTAAAATAAGAGACAGTGTTTCATTAATGCTATCGTTCGCTCAAATAAGATACATTTTATGATAGCTTGCTATGGTTCCCTCCTAATAGGGCCATTGTATGATAGCTTGCTATGGTTCTTTAAAATGAGGTCTATTTTATGATAGCTTGCTATGGTTCGCTCAAATAAGGGCCATTTTATGAAAGCTTGCTATGGTTCGCTCAAATAAGGGCCATTGTATGACAGCTTGCTATGGTTCGCTCAAATAAGGGCCATTGTATGACAGCTTGCTATGGTTCGCTCGAATAAGAGAGAGATTATGAATATTGCTACGGTTCTCTCATATAACAGCGATGTTATTATTTGTTCGCTTTGTTCCTGCCATACAATTCAAGTCGGTCTGCTTTTTACTACGCTAAGAACGATAACCACCGCATCTGCTTGTGCACTTTGATTAGCCTGTTTATACGTCACAACTGGTACACTGCAGACAGCGAGTTGGTGTATGTAATCAATAGTGTTAAACAGCTTGTGTGACAACATTGACCAGTTGGTCATTGAAATATGTACATATTGGCTGCTTTCAGGGAAAACGGGGCTTGATGCATGTCAAATAAGATTAACCTGTGCACACTGATTAGTCTGTGCAATGCGCACAAGCGAATCAAGGACGACACTTTCTGATTTTATAATGTTTTTCGTTTAAAGAGAGTCTCTGGTACTGGGATGACAATTAATGCAAATGCATTAAGCCCTGTTTTCCAAAAATGAAGCTTAAATTATTTTTTCTATTAATGATTTGAAAAAATATGAAAATAATTTTAAAGTAACCTCGCTGGCAAGGCAAATAAACAAAATGACTTTTAAATCAAATAAAAAACCAATAAGTTCTAAATTTTTACCTTGTGGTATTTTAAGTAAACATCTAAAAGGGACCTTTTCACAGTTTGTCATTAAATGCTTAATATTGATAACTGTAAACATTGGATCTTAAAAGTTTCATTAAAAAACTACAATAAAATTAAAGAAAAAAAAGTTACCCTCAACTGAGCTCGAACCACTGACCCTTGGAATAAAAGTCAATCGTTTAGACCACTCGGCCATCCGTGCTCATACCATGAGAGTTGATTTTATGCTTTATATATGCAATCCTCGTTTGATGAAAAAATATAACGACAACAACAGAACTCTCTTAACTATAAAATCGTTTAATTTTGTCAATTTACCAAAATGTGAAATGTTCCCTTTAATGTCTTCAGACTTGCAAATTGACTGAGTTCAATTCACTGTCAGATCTTACATCTTGAATAACTTACATGTATAGTGATTGCCTGTTAGCCTGGAGCCAGTAGATTCAAGCCCAGGAAACTCAATTTCAAAAGTTGGTTACAGTTGGGCTAAAAGTAGGGCAACTAGCTTTTTCAAAGCTTGAAACAACTCAATCCAAATAAACAAAGAATACGAATTGGCGACTGTGGATCAATTAGGCCTAGAAAATGATTCAATACCGGCTCACAACAAGACATGATGCATTAAAAGTCTGTCATGTAGGCAAAATTGTTGCTCAATAATTTAAAGAAAATAAATAAAGTATTAGATACACATAACACAACAGGTACATGCTTCTAGGCTTGTAATTATTTAGCAAGGCAACTAAAATTCTAAAGATGGTTGCCAGTGCAGCAACCAATTGCGAAAAAAAGAAACATATTGTTATCTCTGCACCTACATCTCGATCCGTGCTTTAAGACACACTCTTTATAAATTTGAATAGGTTGTCTTTATTCAAACTTGCGATATAAAAAGCTACAACATAATTTTGAAAACTGAGTTTCGTCTAAGATTATGCAATAGCGAACAAATTCAGTACCTTCAGCGCTTTGACTATCACTTGCTATGGTTAGCAAACATAGTGATAAGTTGTATGATTATTTGCAATGGTTCGCTTGAATAAGTGCCAGTTTAAAACAACTTGCAAACGTTCACTCAAATCGTGACAGTAAATGAATTATTGCGATATTTCACTAAAATAAGTGCAAGTTTACGATTACTTGCAATGGTTAACTTAAATATACCAATTTATAATTATTTTCTACGGTTTGGGCCACCTTTCTTCGCAAAAATTTCAAGACGGAATATGATTTTGGTCTATATCGATCCGAAAAAACATCATTGGACCAAGTTTAATATCCATGTTTAAGTTTTGGATTTTAGACATGATCATCATACAACATAATTGTATGAAATACCAAGTTGAAAAACTTTTGCTTATAGGGATAAAGAGTCAAGCTTATAAGCTTCGGTGAAACGTATTTACTGTAAACAAGATTTCACAATAGCATTGGTTGCTATGAATGTATATCATCTCACATGAACTTCTGTAATCTCGCTTCACAGTTACTCCGAAAACTTTCCGAGTGTGTTTTTAAAACGACGAAAAATCGGTCATAATCAAAATAAGAAAGCGGTTCACATACACAATAGTCCTTATCAGAAACAACCGTGGTGAAAAGAAAATCTTTGTTTTTAACCACTCGAACCTCATGCATGTAATCCTGCGTTAGATAAACTGTTTTCTTTCACTTTTTTTCTTCGCATTACTATGATTATTATTATTTAAGACTATTCCAAATAGAAGCGTTGTTTACAAATTCATAATATGAACAAAAAGATACACATAAAAAACCTGAATACGTAACATTTTGCAGGGCCAAGCTTCCCCTTGATTCTTTTGGACGCATTTTGAAATCCAAGATTGAGAAGAGTAATCCCTTCCTGATCTGAGTATCCACCATGTAACTATATTGATCGTTCCATTATCTGTTTATTATAAACCAACTTTCATTTTCATACATTTATACATATGTATAAATATGTAAGAGCACATTGATTTGTTTATGGGAAATCTGGGTCAGTTTCAAAATTATTGCTTGTGTGAGTATAAACTCTGATGGGTCCTTTTGCAAAGTATGTACTATGCGTAATTAATACTTCTATGCACTTTATGATAGTTGTATATCGCCCCATTGATGCAAAAGGGTACCATGTGACATTAAAAAATTAAACACAATGCCCCTACTGCGCCGCTTTAAAGCAATATATTTGACCTTTGACCTTGAAGGATGACCTTGAAGGATGACCTTGACCTTTCACACTCAAAATGTGCAGCTCCATTAGATACACATGCATGCCGAATATCAAGTTTCTATCTTTAATATTGCAAAAGTTATCGCAAAACTTTAACCAAGTTAAAAGTTTTGGGATAGAATGAAAGTCAGACAGACAGACAGGCCAAACCAATATACCCCGATCATTCGATCCGGGGGCATAAAAACTTCTTTGTTAAATGTTTGTTTTATTTTCCAGCTTCTTTGTTTTAATGTTTTGAAAAGGTATGGTTAATGTTTACCGATAAATGATTTATTGGTCTGATGAAATAGGTACAGTTTAAATTTAATATTATGGAATTCGATTATATATTTATATACATACATTTTATCAGTTTTGTTTTATCAAATCGTTATTCTAATGATCGATATGAATTTATTTTTATGTTTACCCCATTGTGATACAGAAGTTTCTAATCTTCCTTCATTTTCGTTCGGTTTATATCACAGTTACTCGTTTCATCTGTCCATAGTTATTTCAGGGATTTTTCTGCGCTCAGAATATCGAATCCTTTCTAAGACTAAGTGTCAGTTGTGCATGATTCTCACAAGCATACATTAAATCTCGTCCAATCTTGCCTCAGCCTAACGTACATCTAGCATCGCTCGATAAAAAGCACATGATCACATTTGACACATCTCACCCTTTTACATCCACAAGAGGGAAGCCCATAATATAATATATATATATATGCTTTATTAGAAACAATGAGTGCAACTTCATTTGCCGAAAAACTACACCATCTTTACTGTACCATTGATCCAGCAGTATTTCGATACCAGCCCTCAGAAGTCGACCCATTTCCAAAATCATGTTTGGTCGGACACTATAGGCCATGTCCTAAAAGGGGTCTCCATGCACCCCCTGGGATTAATTTCAACTATACCAAGTTCTTTAGTTACTTAAGAAAGTACTTTTTTTTTCACTTGTATTCAAAGATAAACTTAATTGAAAGTGTTCATATAAACCAGGCAACCGCCACTCAAAATTGGAAAACGGACCAGGGCGACTATATCACATCATTTTTGTATGATATCTTACCGTAATACAAACAAATTAGTGTTTAAACAAATGCTACACATTGTGCTTAATTTTAAAGACCAAATTATATATGTATCTCATTTGCATATTCTTGAACATTAATTAGAAACTAACCAAATCTGGAAAAAATAGACAAAAACCACATAGAGATTTTCCATGTCAATCACTTAAAAGAGCTAAAACTCAATAACCAAGTCATTAAACGGTAGATAAACAGCACCTGTATGCACATTAAACATTTTTTCAATCGGTTACAATACCCATTTTTATCGAAAAAGTATGGTAAACACCGTTGTATCGCGTCTTTCGGATCGATTGCAAAATCTAAACAGAAAAATTCTATTTTGACTCTGGGAAACCCATTGATGACGTCAGAGATTTTGTAAGCACAAAAATACGATTGGTCGGTTTTCATCAATTTCTCACTCACCTTTTTACGAAGATACTCGGGAAATTCCGCTAACCAATAAAAAGAATGCATGCGAACACATTGCTTTATCGAATGACGTCAGATAATTCCCACACTTCCTTCACAAATTAAACCTCTTCGTTGTTTACTGACAATTCGGAGTGCAAAACACTTTTGATGGTGTGTGAATGACTATAAAATGTATTGTTATCGATGCATTAATGTTTATTGAACGGGAAATAACCGTTTAAATGACGAACAGTCATGTAATCTTTGTGTTTCTGCTGTTTGAAACGATCGGAAATTGAAGCTTTATTTGACACTATGGTGTCCGACCAACATTTTTTTCCGTAATTGTCAACTTCGGAGGGATGGTATCGAAATACTGCTGGATCAATGGTTCTGATGTTATTTTTTCCTGATAAATTATTTTATTAGCTTTCGAAAACAACCGGTGTATAGTTGATTCGTTAAAAATTGTTCGAGTTACATGGTTTACAGTCAAGATGGTGTAGTTTTTCCGCAAATGAAGTTGCACTCCTTGTTTCTATTATAGCATATATATATATATATATATATATATATATATATATATATATATATATATATATATATATATATATATATATATATAAATATATATATATATATATAATAATACTATGGGCTTTCCTCCTTTTTTTACATCAACTTTCGTGACTTTTATTTAAACATAATTATAGGCACACCTTATCAAGTTTCTTTCCCGCCCGTGTTACCTTAGTTACCCCATATTCATCTTTTTATACACGATGTCATGTTAATCTTCAACTTATCAAATAATTTAACGGTACCTGTGTCCAAGGGTGTTTAGGAAATCGATTACAATATCATAAGCCATGGCCTACCTCTTAAATATCCACTCATCGATCCTTGAATAACAAGTATTTAATAGTCAATCAATATTATTCCATCGAACTGTCAAGTACATCACATATCGCTGTTCTAAATTTTGTTCGGCTTCTTTTTCACAGCTACATTCAACTTCAACATAGATGTTTTTCTAACCTTAATGCTCCTTCTACAAATCACTCAAATTAGTGCTATGACAATTTTACATTATTTTTTATTATATTATATAATTAAGCGCCTCACTTTTCTTAACACTTTATTGCACTATTGATAATCCCAACTGAAACTATCTCTTCTCATTTTTTTATATTTTTTAACTCAAACTAATATTGACACAGAAATGATAGATTAAAACATTCTGAAACTTGCACTTTCATGTTGGTGCTATGACATGAAATCAAATCTTAACCATAAAGAAGTAATTTCCCCCAACTCATCGGCCGCATTTCTTTAAATGATTGTGAAAGTACGGAAATGTCTCCTCCGTAAGTTTGTCCAACTGACGTGTTTGTCATAAAACATATATAATGTTTAAAACAATTATCGGGATATAGAGCATTAAACAATTAAAATATTCAAACTACTTTCATTAAAACCGTGCATAGTCATCGCTTTATCTTGGACACTTCCTCAAAGCCTTTTAAAGGGAAAACCGCGGCGCTGATTGTCTTACTGGTGACTAGTGGATCTGAATTAAACAACCGTTAGTAATGAACAACGAGTATGTACGTGAATCAAGACGACCTTTTAAAAAAGCTGTGAAGATGCATGCATTCATTTATATATAATCAGTGTACATGTTCAGCTGAGACAGTGAGAGAAACTCTTACTTAGCATGTGGTCACTTAAGTACGGCAATAAACCAATAATCGGATGGCGAGGCACAAAGCAAAATGTATAAGACACGACACACCAATACACAAAAACTCACATACATGAATACAACGTGGAATACCGCCTTGAAAAGGTCAATGCAAATTTAGATGCAAATTTAGATTGTATTCTTTATTTCGTGTGAACGTATTCCTTGGATCGTATAGAACAATAATAACGTTTTCAAAATAATGATCTGTTATCTGAATAACGCTCTTGGTTTTGACAGCATCATATTGTTTACACTGAAATATTTCAAGTAAAGGCCTGTAATAACTGTGCTTTATTACTTATACATGAAATTTAGCTTCGCATACAGATATTCCGACGCAAACTCTTATCATTATCTATCATTCTGCTAGACAATATAATAATTTAATATGCTAGAGCAAGTTGGTGGTTCTCTTACCTTTTACGAAGAAATACTTCGAATCGAAAATTATAATGCTCGCTAATACAGCCAATCCGGTAATCTACATAGTCAGCTGTTCACAAAAGCTAAAATAAGTATTTGTTACTCCGATACGTTTATAGCCAATATTATTTATCATTCTGTTTTATCGCGAATGAAACTGTGTAAACATGCCGGAAGTTTCTACTCAAAGCAAAGCACTATTAGGTCAATTTATTCATTTCAAAGAAAATTTACATTAGGAAATATGTGCACTGCTTTAAAATCATATGTTTAATAATAAGTGTGTTTCAACGCGCAGTATACTGATTATTCACGACAATTAAATAATCCGTATCACTACACCAATATGGTTGTTTATTCACTCATTTCACATACTGCAACTGTTAAGTCATGCACAAGTACATTTGACGTGTAATTGAATGTCTATGAACAGTATTAAACGTTTTAACAGCTGATCATGTACCGTCACATTCAAATTCAATTCTGGATTCAAAATACCGCCACAATACGGTTAGCTATTGTTTACCATATTTTAAAACCGAGTTTTTTATTGTGAATGTATATCCTTTTCCAATACGACCGTTTAACTGCAAAAAGTGTTATGTTTTAAAGTTACGCTTCGTCATTACCAAAGTATACCTTTAGCAGACGACAGTTTAAAACAATAAGAGCGAACGTGCATAATGTTAAATATGTATGTTGAATGATCCGACTATTGACAGCTGACGTATCTATTTGATTCGTTTAAACCAATATGTACGTTCTTATAAATGGTCAACCAAATTTAACATTATACTCAAATGAGTATACACGTTTCATAAAATACCTCTTTCCAATAACCAATTATTCAAAGCGCACACACTCATTCCAATGTATCCAACACAGTTTAAACGCTGCAGATTACACACGGAAGTTAACTGGGCTATGTTTACATGAACTGAACTAGACTATCTAGAGATTTTTTAAACCGAGTCACCGTTTAACGATAACCGCCACTTTGCAAAAACGTGTTTGCGTTGTACACGCTTTAAAGGGGTATTCCCATCACCAGGGTAATAACCATTTACCAATTGTCATTCAATAATTGTCATTTAATAAATATCATTATACAATATTAAGATTGAAATCGTATTACATCTTAAGTTTAAATTTTTACGGGAACATAATTACTATAAGAAATAGACGAAAACGATTCTCAAAGCAATTAATTAAGCTTGGTTAAAAGAGACAGCAAAGAAAATAAAATCCATCTTTGTATAAACGTTTACCAACCTTTGGTTTGCATGGGATAGTAGCATATATGAACGTCTTAGTATCAGCATGTATTATAATTCATAGACAATACGTGCATGTCTGAAATGCAAAAATAACTACTCTTAAAATGTGATTTGCAAACACACTAGACAAACAAATTCGTTTTATTTCACATCTGCTTGAATTTTACAAACGAATAGTTGTCATGTACTGTCAGCAGACTTTTCCTCACAAAACATTCTTATTAGCTGCGATAACATACAGTTTATTTTAACGTGCGATGCTTATAGGTTATTATATCACCATTACATTATTTTAACGCTTGAACACTGCTGTATCACATTATATGACCACACTTAAAACATAAATAAATATACATTTTTGATGTGCTTATTTCTCATCCTTGAAAGTGGAATACAAAATCAACGCTTTTGAAGGTATATTTAACTATTTTGAGCTTTGCAATAAACCTGTGATTTAACGGTTAACTATAATAGGCTACCCGGTTAATTTTTGTAACCTGTTGCATCCCTAATAAGAATTAAACCATTCAAAACGCGTACTTGTTGCATAGTTCATACCATCAACACAAGTGGTGTGTAATTACAAAGTTTGGATTAAAAATATATCGTATCATCATTTTCATGACTTTGCCATCTTTTTTTTAAACGGCTACTAAAACTGCATGCGTACGATCCGCGCCAGCCATTGTGATCTTCATAATCACGTCACTTTCAGTTTAAGGGGATCTTTACATATGTTTGTATTTTTGACAAACATCACTAAATGTACTTTAATAGCTATGTTGGTGATACATAAGTGTGCTTAAAAACCAAATTAAAAAGGTTATAAACCTTATTAACTGATTTAGATTTATTAATATAAATAGGCGAAGCTATATTAAGTATCTTAGTCAGGAGTGTATACCCGATCAGTTTAAATCAATTTAAGACAAAATATCAAAGTTATGTTGTGATAATGTTTGTATTAATATCAGGTCAGCTAACGGATATAGTCTGTGATGGACTTGTATTTGCGCACCTTCGAGAGCATACTCCCGATGTCTTCAGCCGTGGAATTATGTGACAATACGGGCACACCAAAGCCGAGTTGAACGCAATCATTACATACCATTTACGCGGAACTACTTCATATTTTAGCACTTTTATTAAAGTCGTTGTATTAAATGTTTGTTAACGGGTTTTCTAGTTTAAAAATCCACTAAAACTGACGTGACCTTACGTGTTGTCAGCTGAACATGTTAATAATATGTTTATTCAACTCGTATTACGAATACACAGGAAGATGTATGTATTTGTTACACACATTCAGCAAAACTTGTAATTGAAATAATTGTACGAGCATTTTAAGACTACTGTCTCATAAACACACAAAAAACAATCTGCTTAAACCTCGAGCATGATCATCGGCGGGAATGATGACGTTGGTAATTACGTGCTTTTCATTTAACGACGACCCGTGAAATCGATCGTTTGGAAGAGAATAACCGGTCCCTTGCACGAACGGAATAGGAAAAGCGATAAAGGCACACCTTTTAAAAAAATCACCGGCCTATTTAAATCTATATCAACAATTAAATAATCGTTATTTTGTTTATAGCAGGATATATTTTTATTGACAATATCATAAACATTCAGGTTAGGTTTTAGAGCATGCGCAACACCTTCAATCCCCTCTTTACAATTGTTCAATAGTCTACAATCTTAACGATTGCTTTGTTTAAATAAATACTTAGTTGTTTATGGATATACGTAGAATGAAATAGTTGCTGTATAGTACGAAACATGTATCTGTACATGTGAGCATATGCGTTAGGTACGATGTTTCAAGGACAAGTTTCGTGGGTGAACCTTTCTTGTTTTATATTGTTTCGTAGTTGGAGTATTTCTCGTACTTGAACTTGTAGTAATGCATGATACGCGCAAATAAGCGCTTTTATCCTCTGATATTTGTTGATAGATATATGTTATATTGGCATGTAACCGAATGTAACCGGTAGCCAGTCTATTATATGTTGTACAAGATTTATGTCCCTTTTGTACTCTTCGTAATAAAGTAATCAACATGGTAGCAGCGTAGTGGGAATTATATCGCCAGGAAACAGAAAAATGGACACTGTTTCCGACCTTCGATCGAATAATAATTAACGCAAGAAGAAAGATGGGATAATCGTCATTCAGACTGCCTAGTTTGCTGAACGTCACAGACGGCAATGTGACGGAGAACTTCAAGAAGTGGAAGCGGGAATTCGAAGTCTACATGACGGAAACCGGATCTGACAAAAAGGACGCTAAGGTGCGTGTCGCAATACTTCTGCGCTGTGCAGGACCACATATCCTTTACATATATGATCAGGCAACGTGGGGAGACCCGGATCACAAAAACGATCCCGTCAAGGTCCTACAAATGATATAAATATATTGTAACCCCCCAAAAAATGAAGTTCTTGAATCGCACAGATTCTGGCCAGCGCCTGTCCAAGAGCCATTTGACAATTTCTTAACAGAGTTAAGAAAACGAGCCTCAACCTGCAACTTCAAGGACGCTGACAGAATGATCCGTGATAAGATAGTATTTACCACATCCGGTAAATTACAAGAACTATTATTAAGAGAAGACGAGCTTGATTTAAACAAAGCGGTCAAATTATGTCCAGCATATGAACAATCATTAAAACATATCCAGGAAATAAGAGACAAAGATGTAAACAAAGTACAGCAAAGTACAGCCAGACCAAAAAAGAACACTGTGCGAAACAAAACGAGCTACCAATTAAGCCGCAATCACAGCCGTATGATTACTGCGGTAAACTCCATGCGCCGAAAAAGGAAGAATGCCCTGCATCGGGCAAGAAATGTTCCAAATGCAGACACATGAATCATTTCCAAGCTAAATGCAGACTTAACGTTCACAAGGTCCAAGATGAAAATGCTGAACTTGAAAGTGATGAATTCTGGTTAGCACAATTTGACTCTAGAACCCGAGTAATAGCTACAATGGTAGTAAATGACTGTAATGTGAAATTTCAAGTCGACACAGGTGCTGAGATCAACACAATTAACCAGAAATGTGTGAGAAAATCACAGGTCAAAGGTTACGCGTCTACACTAATAATGTGGAACAACACGACGATGAAACCACTTGGTGAAGTGACATTACCTGTAAAAAATCCAAAAACTGACAATATTTATGATGTCAGATTCATCGTTGTCCCGAACGACTTCCAGAACCTGTTAGGGTTGAAAACGGTGCAAGAAATGAACCTGATAAACACAGATGCCTTTGTGGGGAAAGTTGAAAAAGATCTTGGTGATCTAGGTGAAGCTAAGCTCAACGTAGAAGAAGATGCCAAACCAGTTGTTTTGCCAGCACGAATGATACTAATCGCCATCCAAGGCCAAGTGAAACAATAACTTGACAAGCTTGTAGAAAGAGGTATTCTTGTTTTAGTCGAAGAGCCTTCTGAATGGGTGAACCAGGTGGCCGTGGTACGAAAATCTTCAGAGAGCCTGCGTATCTGCTTAGACCCCCAACCTCTAAACAAAGTGCTGAAAAGAGAGCGGTACAG